>NW_020201700.1:44919-50101 GCF_001531365.2 Cynara cardunculus var. scolymus
ATGTTTCTGTACCAGCTGCAACTCTGATAGATATACAAAACCACCAGGATTTTATGGAGTTACTGCGGCTGGGGAAAGCTCATAGAGTCGCTGCTAACACGAAACTCAATACCAAGTCTTCTCGTAGTCATTCCATCCTCATGGTGCACATAAACTCAGAATCATCATCTTCTTCTGTTTCCTATCATTCCATCTTGCTGCTGCTCATATTCCCAGAAAGCATCAATACTAAAAAAGCCAACAAACAAAAAAAAACACAATGCTATTTAAACAAATTCAAGAACAGAAACCAATCAACTCAAAGATTAAACTGCATTATGTACAGATTGTACATCCAAAGCAATCAATTGTGTATCTCCACGTAGCGTAGAAACCTCCTCTTTTGTAGAAGCAACAATTTCTGCACACTCATCTGTTGAGCAAGATGAGCAATTAACACGTCAGCTCAGATGAAGAAGGATGTCGATGCCCAAATTCCAAATTATCCCAATCTCAAAATTCGAAGTTCATCAAATACAAACCCAGTCGGCTGCTTTCAATTCAGGAACAAAAGAGAAAAAAAAAATTAATCGAACAAGATAAGAGTATAAATTGGACAAAAGCTATAGCCTGAGGTTGAGCGATTTCTTAAATCGCACACAGAATCTGAGCGATTTAACTTGAAACGAATGAACTAAGATTAAACTTGAAATCGATTAAGGGTAAACCGATTACTGTGTCGAGCAATTTAGTCTACAAACAACTACAGGCGATTTAGTTCAATACAAGATAGCGATGAAATGAATCCTTGAGCGATGAAGAGAAATCCGGTCAAGTCTGCTCATTGTGCCAAGCGATTTATGAAGTCCGGTCACAACTTGTACGATTTGCCACTTAAATCGGCTACATCTTGATCGATTTATACCCTAAATCGCCTGCACTTGTGCGATTTACAGCCTTGTTTGCTTAAACTTTGCCCGATGTAGAAAAATCCGGTCACCAAGTCAAATTTAGGGGTGGGCTAAATGCACCCTATGCATTAAGCAGCACCCCGATCCATGAATTTCTTCCACACATACATCAAAATCAATACATGTTTTTTACATTCCTAATGCTTGAATGACCTGATTCTGACATCAAAGGGGGTGCCATTAGCACTCCCCCAAATTTAAGCCAAGAGATTTATAGACTGCGATTTACCAATCTCCGGTTACTACTTGTACGACTTGCTAGGCGATGAATCAGAATCTTGAGTGATTTAGATTAGGGGTGCTCAAAAACCCGATGAACCCGACCAACCCAACCCGAATTTAAAAAAAAAACTCAACCCGAGGTAACCCGATGCATGATCGATAAAAAAATTAGCCAACCCGACCTTATTGGGTTGGAATCGGGTCAGGCCCAAAAAAACCCGACCAACCCGACATCCCGATGAACCCGACCTTAGCTCTAGCTTTGAATTGTAGATGACAATCATGACATGACCAACCTCAACGTCAAGAAAGCGAAAGCATCGGGGTTGGAAACGTCTAAAACTATTGTTGTTGATTGATGTATTATCATTTGGTTTAGGCATTTTTATTGTAATATCTAAATATGTGATGAACTTGCATATTATCTTGAATGGTCGGTCGTATTTCAAATGAAAGTTTCCTTTATTTTTATGTGATTTTACATTGTTTAAACACAACCCGATCAACCCGAACGGGTTGAGTTGGGTTGGGTTGAACTTTTGTTTGGGTTGGGTTGGGTTGAAATTTTTCAAACCACCAACATTGGGTTGGGTTGTTAAAACGGCTCCAAACCGATCAACCCGGGCCGTGAGCACCCCTAATTTAGATATTCAATTGAAGGCCTATGTGATTTAGGATGAAATGGATTTACCTTCTGATTTGAGCCATCGAATGAAATGAATGCAAATGAGCTGAGATAAAATTGTTGGGCTGGTTTGGCCTTGAGTGTATTAGGCCCAAAAACACAAAAACAAAAGAATTTTAACAAAAAAATGGATCAAAAACACAGATCAATCAAATCTTGAAAAACTTTTAAACACACAAAATCAATCAAATCTTGAAATGAACTGATCAAATTACAAAACTTTGTGTTTAACAAAGATTCAAAATGCAATTTCGAGCAGTTTGATCATGATTTAAACACAAAAACATAAGATTTTTTTAAAAAAATCGGATCAAACTCTAAAAAAATAAGAACACGTTGAAGAACACAAAAAAATCAGAAAAATAACTTCAATTTTTTTTTCAAAAACATGTTGATTTCTTATCTGATTTCTTGCAATCCTGCTCTGATACCAATTGTAGATCCCACTATATCAATCTTCAAGAAATCTTCAATTCATCAATGGCAGATTTGAATGATTCTTCTAAGAACACTTGAGAGTTGAGAGAGAAAGTCAAGATCTAAAATATTAGTCAAACTTTATCACGTATTCAGATTTTACAATATGAGAATCCTTCTAAAATTACAAAGGAAATACCCTTTATAGGGTCAAACATCTAGACAAAGTCAAAGTCAAACTATTCTAAGAAAAGTCAAACACGATGACTTTTATACAATTATAGACAAAATTAACTTTCAAGACGAATACAATTTTACACTAAATTTCAGTCCTAACAGTTAGTTCACCTATCGGGTCTCGATGAGGATAAAGTCAAATTATATCTTATGTAATGTCAACGTGTTTTTATGGATTTAAGTTGATATTTATATAATTAGTTCTTAAAATAGTTCAATATTCATATATTTCAAATTTAAAGTCCTTTGTACATAAAAGTTATAACTTGGACTGAAAGTTAATTCTGTTTTTGAAATTTTTGGTCTATTGTCAAAAGGTACCTTCCATAATTTATTTTGTGTCCAAATTTTATACCGAAAACGTCACTGTGTTAAACACATTTTGCCCAAATTTCACACATTTTGGAAGTATTTTAGTCATTCAAATGTCCAACACATTTTTACATCTCAAAACAGTCTAGACAGATTGCACCCCATCAAATTCGTGGTCAAATGGAAGGTCTAAACTTAATGTTTTTCAATGATTCCACTTGGATTGTAAACTTAACTCATAAACAAAGCTTCCAGAATAAAAATTACACATTTTTATTAATTTTTGAGAGAGTTATACTACTTTGAACATGCATGTAAGTTTCTGTCCGAAATTATCTTTTTGCACCATAAACTTCTTTCAAGAATTTAAGGGGTCAAAACTCAATATTTTTACATGATTCCGATTGGAATAGAACCCCAACTCAAAAAAGTAAACTTTCAAAATAAGAATCATAACATTTGAACTATTATTTTGGGAGATATGGACGACAAAAGTGCTAGTAAGTAATATGTCAGTGCTAAAATACCATTTTTGAAGTTTAAAATCTACATGCAATGTGGTTTTACCCTAATTTCTTGAGTTCTAAGACTATAGGTCATGGATTATCACCATTATGAAGAAATTTTTCATGTCTTTGTGTTAGGACTGAAAATCAGTGTAAAATTGTATTCGTCTTAAAAGTTAATTTTGTCTATAATTGTATAAAAATCACGTGTTTGACTTTTATTAGATAGTTTGACTTTGACTATTTGTGTCTTGTTTGACCCTATATAAAGGGTGTTGTCTTTGTAATTTTGATAATGAGCTTCATTGTAATAATCTGATTACGTATATGAGAGTTTGACCAAGATTGGATAGTTGACTTTCTCTCTCTACTCCTTCTAAGTGTTCTTACATGAAATATCATTTCTGTCATTGATGTTCTTGAAGATTTAATGGAAGATTGATTATTTGGGACTTATAATTGGTATCAGAGCGGATTTGCAGGAAATCTAATTGAAGAAATCATCAAGAATTGCATAATTTTTCTAGAATTTCATCAAATTGTTCTTGAAGTTCATAGTGTTCTTGAAAGTTCATCTTTGTTCTTCATAAATCTCTCTCAAATTTCTCATTTTTGGATGATTAATTGTTAAAATTGTGATCATTGTGTATGATTTTAAATCGTGAATCAGTTTTATTCTTACAATTTCATGATTTGATCTTTGAAAGTAAAGATTTGAAGAGTTTATGAATTTTGATGTTCTTCGTGTTCTTATGAAAATTCTTCAAAAAGTTCGATTTTGATCTAATTTTTGTATGAATTTTTGTAAGTTTTGTGTTTGTGTGTAGGTTTGATCTAAATTTGGTTGACATTTTGTTTGAATCTTGTTAGAATATTCTTACTTCACTTCCTTGACCGATTTAATCATCATGTATTGAGCGGACTGAGGTGTGCTTGTGTTGAGCGGATTTCATGCAGTGTAGTTTTCCATGCTGTGAGCGATTTAGCATAAGACTTGAGTGGAGATGATCGGATTAAGGATCTAGTATTGAGCGATTTATACTTGGTGATTCATCCATGCAGTGAGCAATATTCATCCATGCAGTGAGCGATTTATTTAGTGTTGAGCATAAGGGTGAGCATAGGCGGGTACCCACCCTTTTTGACAGGAACCGGAACCGGAACCGGCGGTTCTTAAATTTTTGGAACCGGAACCGTAACCGCCGGGAACCGGTTCCGGTTCTGGGTACCCGCTTCCTAAAATATTAAAAATTTGTTATTTAGAAATAAAAAATAAAACATTACCAAAACACTAAATAAATAAGCAAGAATACAAATTATACAGAATAATGATTACAAATATTGATTAACGATTACAAACCATAATAGACTAATAGAAAATGTTCAAAGTTTAACGATTACATACTATGAATCCAAGTGAACACACAATTTGAAAAAATACAAATCATTTTATATGAAGAATTTAGATGAAGATTGAAGATGACGACGTGCTTTTAAGATGTAAACCTAATATAATTTGGTATTAAAAAATAATAATTATTTTTTTATTGAAAAATACCGGGTACCCGGCGGGTAATGGTTCCGAAAAATTGAGAACCGGAACTGGAACCATTCTCAATCGGTTCCGTATTTTAGGAACCGGAACCGGAACCACTCATATTGGTTCCGGTTCTGGAACCGGTGGTTCCAAAACGGTTCCGGTTCTATAGCCGGGTACCCGGTTCCGCTGCTCACCCCTAGTTGAGTATGTTGATCTCAGATCTCTCAATAATACTAATAATCTAGTTATGAATAACCAAATTATAGTGATTTAATGAACAAAGTTATGAAGTCTCAAGAATAAAATAAGAAAG
>NW_020201700.1:50393-51822 GCF_001531365.2 Cynara cardunculus var. scolymus
TGTTGACTAGTCATCTCCAGCTGTCATTAACGATGTGATGAATTCATCCTTATATTTAAATCTTCATGGCCTGCTTGAATGAAACTGATAGAAAATCTTTTAAGTGATGTTTGTCCAGAGTATCAATGAGAATGCTTCTTTCCATCGCTTCATCCATTGATCCTCTGGTTGAACTCTTCCATCGGTCTAATGGTTGAACTTTGTCCATCGATCCTCTGGTTAGTCTGTCCATCGATCCAATGGTCGAATTCCATACTTAGTCGTTTTTGCCTTGATGTCTTCATTGGTCTTCTGGTTCTTCATCACTTGTTGTTTTTCATTACTTTTTTACATTTTGCATTATGGGGTTTAACAATCTCCCCCTAAGTAATGAAATAACAAAGTCTAATCTAGACACATGTGAAGAACAGACACTAGTCTAGAAGAAAAAACACCAAACTCCAAATTTTCATTGGATGATGAAATTTCTTTACAATACTGGAAACAAATTACATCAAGGCAAAATAAGCAAAAATTTCATCTCATCACGGACTACCTGAGTATATTTCCCTGAAGCGCAAGAGTAGTCTTCTATAGGAAATGATCGTTGAAATTTCGTGAATGAGATGGCTTCCCTCTTCCCTTGGCACGTGGTTTCTGTCCAGTCTTTCTTTAATGTTTTTCTGAAATTATTCAAGTGTATATGTTGAGTACTTGAAGGCTTCAGTCAATCTGAAGAACTTTTTAACCCCAAACTCGTTCTTGTAAACAAGTCCGAGTTCATGTTGAGTAAGAACTGAAGCAGAACGTATCTCTTGCAAGCCCTGGAAATCTTCATTTGGAGGAGCGCAGGATAACCTCTCAATGCCTAGCCTTAAAGCAATTTCAAAATCGCTTTTGGCTCGGTGCTTCACCAGGGACTCCATTGTCTTGACAATAGCTCTGTTCGCCATTGCAAATCGTATCCCATGATCTTGCCTTTGAGCTGTGTAGGTGTGTAACTCAATCAAGTCATATGGATTAAGGTTGATGAGATCGTTCTCGTTGAAGACGCTAACTACCCCATGGGCTCTTTCCACATTGAACTCGATGTAGCGTATGGCTCTCTTGGCAAATGACTTTATCTTTAAGTCTATGACTCTTCTTATTCCATCGTTCGAAAAAATAGCTTGAGGTGGTTGAGTAGTCTGTCTTATGAAACGATGATGTAGAAGGTTCATAGACTCTGGCGATAGGATTGGAGGATTGGTTGACAGGCTTTCTTTGCGTTCTTGGTACATGTATTGATGGATGTTTTCCATCATTATTGGTTCCTTGGGCGGCAATTGAGGTCTTCTCCTCATCGACTCCATGCTTTGAATTATTTCGTCCACCAGGCCTTGTGGAGGATGCCTCGAGGAAGAGGGGATGTCCGCATGCACCACAGGATGTTGGGTTGAGGGTTGTGTCT
>NW_020201701.1:0-1132 GCF_001531365.2 Cynara cardunculus var. scolymus
AAATTACACAAAAAATAGGAATTTTAAATAGTTAATTTGATACGAATATCGATATATTTTTGTTATGCATAAAGTACTGTATATTGATGCATATTATTTAAAGTTCAAGATTACAAGTAATCATGCATAAGTACAACTTATTAAAGCTCGATGTTTGAATTCATATAAATAACTGCGGATAAACATAATCAAATAAAGGATAAACATCACATTTTAAAATATAAAAAATCTAAAATATTATTAGAATAATTATCAAGTTCCAACAAAATAAATAATTATGATCTTTACAAAAAAATTATATTATTAAACGAAATATAAATTATTTCGTTATTGTACATAAATTAAATTATAAAAAAATTGAATTAAAAAATTACACAAAAAATTGAGGAATTTCAAACATATATTATATTCAAAAATAAAAACATCATCAATTTCTCAAAATCACATAAGCCATATTATAACATCGACTGAGATAAATAATAAAATGAAATATTAAAATTATGATATATCTCGCTGCATTGCGCGAATACACTTCTAGTATATAAATAAATAACTATAAAAGTATAAATCATAAATATTAAAAATACTTTTTCATAGTATATATAATAATATAATTAAGTCAAAAACTATTCAATATTAGACTCATTTCAAAGGTATTACGAGACAATTATAATGGTGTAACTTGTTAAAACAAAAATGTATTTTTTAAACATGTTTTAATTGATATACGATTATGTATGTTAATTTGATAAATGTTTAAAATGAAACATTTAAAWGTAAAGAACGTAAAGTAAATTAATTAACTAATTATAGGGTATAAAATGTAAATTTAAAATTATAATTTAAAAAAATGGGTTGAATGTGAGGGGGTGAGTGTATGTGAGGAGGGTGGGGGGGTGAAAAAGTGAGGTAGTATAGATAAGGGTATCCTGGTCATTTAGTATTTTAAGATTAAGACTTTTGCTAAATTTGCTTTATAAGATAGTATATATATATATATATATATATATAGGGGTCTATTCAAGAGAGAACTGAGTTGTTTGTGGTAACTGTGAGAACCAATATTAACCACAAATCAATAGATAAATTAGGAAATTTATAAATTTGGTAATTTTAAATTAAAATCTTAATG
>NW_020201701.1:3492-26533 GCF_001531365.2 Cynara cardunculus var. scolymus
TTTTTATTAAAAAATAAATAAGTGTACGTCTAAATCGCAAGGTAACTAATTATATGTACAAAAAATGTGATAAATAGAAACTTAGTCTACAAATAATATAATAAGATATTAACCGATTAYTAATACACATAAATTACTAWAAAGAATAATTCATTGTTAGAAGACAAATGATGTCTACAAATAACAAAAACAAATACTCCATTCGTCTGAAAATAAGTGTCCATGTTTCTATTTTTAGTTTGTCCAAAAGTAAGTATTCACTTTCAAAAAGTAATGTCTGTTTTTCAACTCTTGTCTTAATTATGAGATAGAGAATTCATTAATCTCTCAATTATGAATGATAAAATTGTCATTTAGTTAATGAYAAATTGCATGAAAAAGTAATGTACTTTAACTCAATTCCTATTTTGAATAACATATTTCAAAAACTTYCATTTTGRTACCTAAGATGTAAAATTTTAAACATTTAAGTACTTGGGTAACCGGTTGAAACATTAATCGGTTATCATGTTGATGTGGCGAGTGATGTGATATCTGGTTAATGCTTCATCAAATAATACTGAGTTGATACCACATYACTCGCCACATCAACATGGTAACCGTTTAATGCTTCAAATGGTTACCCRGATACTTAWATATTTAARAGTTTACATCTTAGATACCAAAATAGAAGTTTTGTAAAGTTTTGAAAGTATGTTACCCAAAATAAGAATCAAGTTAAAATACATTAYWWTTTCATGTAGTTTGCCCTTTAAWTAATTAAAAAGTGTAATTATTACACATTTATAAAATTGTGGATATGTATTTTGGGACTTAAACATGCATTAATACAAATTTCAAAATACAAATCAATAAATAAATGTTTTTAAATACTAATCAATAAATGTTATTTACTATCATTAATATTCTAATTATATATATATTACATCGAGAGAGAGAGAGGTTGCATTTTGTAAGTTCGAAGTCAATGTAAATTAATAAATATTGATCAATTACTATTATTTATCGCTACTAAATTTTAAATTATTGAGRGAGAAATTAAAAGATTGATATAATACAAATTAAAAAAGTAAAATAACATGATTTATATATATGAATGATTGTAATAGTTTTTTTAGATTTATATATTAATATATATATATATATATACACATGTGTGTGTGTGTGTGTTTTTTTAACGGAGATGATAATCAAATGAGAACCACAAAAATGTTATAAACTTGTAAGAATTGATATAAAAAATAATTTTTTGCATTATGTTTATCATCAAGAATTAAGATTTAAGATATTATTTTACATATTTTTGTATTGTTTGTGGATTCTAATTTCATTTATAAAAAGAATATGTTTGAAAACTTCTCATCGAACCACATATTGATTATTACTTTAATATACTTTTAATATTTTTATTGAGATATTGATTGAAATAGGTTTTCATATATATATATATATATATATTGATTTTGATACTCTATTTTTTCAATGTCATGTAATTAAAAATATGCATGTATTAACGTAAATAAAATTATATATAGTTTTATATATTTGTGGATTCAATATTTCTTTATAAAATAATGAAAACGGAGTTAAAAAAAAAAGAAGGAAAATGAAAGGGTTAACCATTAATGTGTTGATTGTATATTAAAAATAAATCAAAATAGTGAGAAAAAAAGATAAATATGATAGAAGTGTTCTCATTGAATAATATTTTGGTTCTTTCTTTAATATATATATATATATATATATATATATAGAGAGAGATTTATTTCATGGTAGTTACAACCGATTGGGTAAACGTTGATGATCAACTCTACGTTAGCTATTGATTTGGTTGTAGGAATGCAAAAGAATTACATAATAATCCCCCTATATATAAATATATCTTTAAATGGATGTCTACAAGAATTCACATACGAATATTTACTTAAATTTCTTTTCCTACATTCTCATGTTATTTAGTTTTCTTATTTATACCTTCACCATTGAATCATGTTTGATATAAGGATCTATCTGATGCATCTCATTCTAATGTCCATCCAACGCTGAAGATCTTTTCTTACGATTCTCACTGAAACCCAACCCCCCCTCTCTCTCTCTCTCTCTCTCTCTATATATATATATATATATCATAATGATTAGTAAAATATATTAGTTTTTAAAGGAAATGATAATAAAATGGTAAAAGTCTAAAATATCTTTGACTTAACAAACTTTTGTMGCAGACTTTACGTCTACAAAGTGCAACCACATCATCAACAACGACCATTAGTGGACGGAACCAAAACTGAAGCCAGAATGCAAACTGTGACRATAAATTTGTATTGAATGAATTGTAAATATCAAAAGCAAGAAAATTAGAAAAGTCCAAGGACCAAAAATGAAGTTTACTTTATTAGTTTAACCCCTTCTTTATTCAATCGCTTCCTATATAGTAACAAAAACCTTTAAAAARGAGTGTAGGAGATAGAATGAAATCAAAATACATGATGATTTTCCTCTTTATCATCTTTCTACAATTCATTGCTTCATCAAACTCAAAATCTATCATYAAGAATCTCCCGGGCTTTCATAGCGATCTTCCTTTCACTCTCCAAACTGGGTATRTTTATGTTTTTGTTTTCATTTTCATTTTTATTTTTGTTCTCTTCTGTTCTTCTTGTATTTATTGCCCCAAAACAACTTATACCAAAAGCTTATTTTCCCGTCATTCTTCGTTTTGTTTTTATGTTAAAAGATACATTGGAATGGGAGAAGATGATTCTATGCAAGTTTTCTACTACTTCGTTGAGTCACAAAGAAGCCCGTTGGATGACCCTCTTCTTTTGTATCTTGCTGGTGGCCCTGGCTATTCTGGACTCTATCCGTTCCTCTACCAAATTGGTAATTTCCTTATATTGCATACTTACATAAGCTTTATACTATTTTAAAACACAATTTTGTAGCATGTTGTTTTTATTAGTGGTTTTCATGGTTAAGTAGTTTATGTTTGAAATCTTTTTCTCAATATTTAGTTTTAAACGCATAGTTTATTCAATCAATGCGAAAAGGGGAGAAATTTGAAGACCATTCCATCAGTAGTAGGCGAATTGCAAAACCGATGTCTTTTATCCATTGCTGCGTTTTTACTTTGGAAATGAAACGAGGGAAAGAGAAGAAAAGGAACGATCTTGTAAAGTTTTTTCTTGTTATAGTACTTGAGTCGAAAAGATAAAGGAATAAAGTTGACTTTTATATCATCATCAAATGAATCATATCTATTTATTATAATTAATGAGCGATATATGTTAAGACATCAGTACCACTGATGATCCATATGACGAGACGACAAGAATTCTTTGATTCAACCATTCCTTAATTCATGTGGTCATTAAAATACATAAACATGTCCATTTGTCCTATATGCTTAGATTGAACATGAGTTTTGGTGTGTTTTTGAGATTTACTCGAGCTCGATCAATACATCTGTTGACATTAACTTAAGGTGACGTTTTGGTCCGCACACTGTTTTTTAATTTAGGATAACGGAAGGGAATATAATGAAATTCAATTTCATTCATTTGCTATTTGGTTCGCGTACGTAACTTTATAATGGAAATATAAATCATGACAACTTATAAAGTTATATTTTAGTCATACTTTTAGTATTTTTTGCTCAATTTATAAATATTAAAGATGGATCAACCAACTAACATCAATAAAGTAATCCTTTTGTAGGTCCATTAAGTTTCAATTTTGAAAGTTCAAAGGGCGATAACATTACATTGGAGTTGAATCCATATTCGTGGTCTAAGGTTCACATTCTCATTCTATCCAAATGTTTACTTTTAAAATTAAAATTCGACTTTACACATCATTTTGTTACATAAAAAATGTATATATCTTTTATTGTATGTATGACGCAAAAATAATTTTGAAATTTTTTGTAGGCTGCTAATGTGATATTCGTAGATCTACCGGTTGGCGTTGGGTTTTCTTATGCTAAAACATTGGAAGCATCAAGGAGTAGTGATTCCATTTTAGCAGTACAAAGTTATGAATTTCTAAGAAAGGCAAGATAATTTGTTTCAAAATGAAACTCTTTTCAAATCATTACGAAAGTAATTTTTTGTTATGTTGCTTATTCAATACTTATGTTGGTATTACGAATTATTGATGAAACTTTGTTTGTGTGTTTAATAAGTGATAACGAATATGTGAATGCAGTGGCTTGTTGAGAATCCCAGGTTTCTGAATAATCCATTGTACATATCTGGGATTTCATACATGGGTATTGTCGTACCAAATGTAGCTTTGGAGATATACAATGGTAAGAACTTCTATTCTATTACAAGATGCACCTTCCTTCGTACATCGATCTCTTTATAAAAAAAGGCTCGACCCACATATCATTCTTTTTATGTACCATTCTCTATTTTTGTAGGCAATGAACTTGGAAATCAACCGCAACTCAACATTAAAGTAAACATCTTACCTCATAAACTTGTTAACGTTATTGCTAAAGTATTTGGTTAGTTCATGTACGATTAAATGAAATAACTTACGACCAATTTGCTACAAAAAGAAAATTCACATGCTTCAATCCCTTAATCGGGGCCTATTCTTGATTGGAAGTTAATAATGCTTTATATTCTTACCAGGAAACTAACCTAACCAAATCAACATTTTTACCCAAAACCCGATTGATAGAAATAAATTTGGTTGACGACATAATTAACATCAGATTAACTAATATGCTATCCCCAATATACAGGGATGCCTAATTGTTAACCCTCTCACGGATAAGTTCATTAGCTTCAATGCAAGATTTGAGTTTGCTCATCGCCTTGCACTTATATCAGATGATATCTACGAGGTAATAAAGATATTCTTAATCATCAACATCATGACACATCTACTTGCGAATAGAAATATGTAAGTTTTGTCGTAAATTGTTTGAATTTATGTTATATTTCAGTCCACAAAAGCAACTTGTGGTGGTAACTATGTATACAATGATCCGCTGAACATCCTATGTGCGGATAATCTTAAACGGGTGGATGAGGTACACATATATCATTCTTCCAGCAAATTCTTTACGATTTTATTGTAACGTAACTTTAGTCGAAATTCCCAATTGCAGTGCACAAGCAAAATTACGCTTTGGAATATATTGCAGCCAAAGTGTGATGCAAGAGACATGGAGCCAACTTGTAAAGTAATTTTTGTTTATCATTTTTTATTTTGCTTGATATAATTCGTTTATAACTCATACTTTTGGAAATTAATGAGTTTTAATTACGGTTTCTCAAAATTTTGTTTAGACATATACCGACACATTTATAGAAACTTGGGCAAACAATAAAGATGTTCAGAAAGCTCTCAACATTCGTGAGGTACATACGTTATTCGCAATGAGTTTACGACATAATACACTATTTATTCAATAACAATGGGTGTGACCATTAGAAGAAAATGTCCCTCATTTTACCCTATGTTTTAACAGTCTTGAATACTGTTTTCTTTTCATGTGCAGGGAATAATTGAAAAGTGGGAGACCACAAACAAGTGCATCAGTTATGATTTTAAGAAAAACGACACCATTTGTTACTCCTACGACGTCTGGAGCAGTATTCCAACCCATAAACAACTTCTTACCAAGAACTGTCAAGTTTTGATCATATGGTAAAACCAATTAATACTCTTTCAATTTCAAATAAAACCATCATTCAATATCGTTTTAGAAGAAGTTCAAGTTTCCCATTTTAGTCTTCATATATATATATATATATATATACATATATTGAATTTTGAACATATTTTGACTTGCAAAGTTGTGACTATATATTATTTTGTATTGTAAAATGAACTCAAATTTCATATCAACCAAAATCTTTTGAATTTCTACTTTTAAACTTTTAGTAACCGGTGACAACAATATGTAAATATTATATTTCAATCGACAGTGGTGATCATGACATGGTGTTTCCATACGTGGGAACTGAGAAATGGATAAGGACTCTTAATCTTTCGATTGAAAGCCCATGGGAACCATGGTTTGTTCGTAACCAAGTTGCAGGGTAAGCTGAGAATTCAAGTATTTTTTTGTTTTTATTATATTTATTTCCTAATTTTGAATTAATTAAGAATCCATTTTGTTTCATGAAATGGCATACATTATTGAAAACTATATATCATGGCTCATGCAAAGTGGTTGCTCTTCCTTTTTGTAGATACCAAATGACATATGCACGAAGTGGATCCTCCATAAAATTTGCAACTGTTTTGGTAGGAAACATGGCACACCTGTTTGATTAATTGTTTATATATATATATATATATATATATATATCTTCTTGTATCTTGCTGCATTGCACGGATACTCTTCTAGTTATGAAAAATGAGCAATACATTTACGGATTGATTTTTGTTTTGTAGGGTGGAAGTCATCCACTGGCAGCGTACAGCCCTGAAGAAGCTTTGGTCATGATGGATGGGTGGCTTACTTCTCATGCTTACTTAAGTGACTCCTAAGCACAAGAGATTAGAGTTTTCATCCATCTTTATTCATAACTAGTGTTCGGTCCTTATAAAAAACCGTATATTTTATTTTACTTGTTTATTTTTTTAAATCTATTGTTAGATGGACTATATTGCAAATTTATATGATGAAAATTATTGGTAACAATCATAGTTTAATTATCTCCTACTTAAGTTACTATTAAATGATATATTTTAAAATAAATGGATACATAAAATGACATAAAGTTGACAAATAAATCAAACGAGATGCATAGTAAAAGTTGTAATTCCAAAATACTACAAGGTTACTTGTTACCGATGCATCGATTTACGACCACAATAAACATGTATATATTATATTAGCAACTCCTCTTTCTGAATGGATGTATAGCAAACTATAAGCAAATTAATTAACAATGGTACCTATCGAGAAGAAACACACACACACATATACATACATCTACAACCTATAACCGCTNACACACACACACATATACATACATCTACAACCTATAACCGCTCCTCTTTTTGAATGCATGTATAGCAAACTATAAGCAAATTAATTAACAATGGTTACTTGTTACCAATGCAAAATGTTGTGAAGGTAACCTGTGTTTTTGTTGTGAATGTTCGACTTTTTTAAACATTCACAGTGTTTTTGCTGTGAAGTTTCAAGTGTAAAAATGTGGTCTCACGGGTCTCACGAAAACATGCTGGTCTCACGTAAACCCAACCCTATATATATATATATATATATGTATGCGTGTGTGTGTGTGAGTCTCTCTGTGTGTGTATTTATGTGTGTGTCCATAAACAAGATTCTTCCTAATGCTTAGAACGTATACAACATCAGTAAGTACAATTTTCTTTTCAAAAGTGGAATTAAGTTCCACACTTCCGGTTCCTTGCACTTTGGAAGTGTGGTAAAGGTTTTAGGGACGGACGTCGTCTAGAGGATACAACCACTACAAGAAAAATAACCTTCAGAGAAGGTTCTATTTTGTACTTACAATTCTTAAAAACTTCTCTAAAGGCTTTATGCTTTTCATTTCCGTCAAAAAACATCTCTATGTAACGGTAGGTAAAGATTTTAGGGACAGTTTTCGGAGGGTATGTTTTTGGTAGCTTTAAGAGACACTTTTTTAGGGCTTTAGATACACTTCAAAACTTCTCTAAAGGTTAGTTAATTTTTTTATAAAAGCTTCTCTAAATGTATTTATTAGTGACACTTTTCAAGTATTGATGACGGTTCACAAACGTCTCTAAAAAGTGCTTTCAGAGAAGGTTTACGAAAAAGCTTCTCCAAAGATATTGGCTTAAGTGACATTTTACCTAAACCTTCTCTAAAGATGTCCTCTAGTTACACTCTATAAACCTTCTGAAAAGATTATCTTTAGATATAAATAATCAAAACCTTCTTTAAATCTTATCTCTAGATACACTTTTAAAAGATCAATTTCTTCTCTAAAGGGCATGTTATTATTATTTTTCATCCATATTTGAGATCTATATTTGTATATAATATATTATATTAATCAACAAAAACAACATAAAAATCTCAAAGCAATAAATTGATATAAATTTACTAGTTGTGTACCCGCGCAATGCGGCGTGAATAAAAAATATAAACGATTTTGAAGCTGATCCATGAAATTTGAGTATGGCTCCAAATTGCAGCTATCTATGAAAAATTATATGAATGTTTAAAATCCAATATGGAGTTGACAAACAAATTAAAAAATTATTGGTCTACTACTTTGATCCGCCATTTCCGATAGGGCACAATTCCTTCCATGGCAGAAGAATTGCTACTTTGATATGCCATTTCCAAAGACGATCCTTTCATCTTCTTCTCTAGTTGAGGATTCATTTCCCAATGGGATGACCTAAGGCTTCTTGATGCACCATCATATTAAAGCTTTGGAGCTTGTACTTTTCACACCTTAGATTTGAAGGTCGAAAGAATGAACATGCCTGAAAAAGTTTATGAAGTGCTAGATGATGCAAAAGCTTAAATCAAAAAGCTCATTTCAGAATATTATGTGAAAGTCAATCTTTGTGACAACTTGAAAAGACCGTATAATGAAATAGTGGTTGCAAACCTGAATTCATGTGAAAACAATCTCTCCCAATTTGAAAAAGTGGTTGCATACCTGAATTCTTCCAGACGGACTCAAGTTAGAAAATAAAGAGGCCTGTTTAAAAGAGATCACAAAAAACTAAACGATTATAACTCTATAGTTCTACAATTAACAATAGAGAAAGAAGAAAGCCTAAAGGTTGTAATTTCTTAATTATATACTCCAAATTACAGATAAAAACCAGCTTTACAAGATAATTATTTTGTTGCATAATAGCTTAGGGGTCATTTACTAAACACTTAACCGGTATGTGCTATCCGTATAAATATTATAAGGGCCAAAAAATCTTACCTGATAAGTGCTTTAAAATAGATCACAACAAAACTAAACGATTATAACTCTATGGTTTTACAATTAACAATAGAGAAAGAAAAAGCCTAAAGGTTGTAATTTCTTAATTACATACTCCAAATTAAAGCTAAAAATCAACTTTAGAAGACGATTATGTTGTTGAAAAACAGCTTATGCGCTATCCGGATAAATATTATAAGAGCCAAAAAATTTACCCGATAAATGCAATCGTAAGGATGGAATTTACCGGGTATGTCCATCAAGACAATAACCAACCAGTGGAACAAAACCATACAAACATAAGTTTGTGAAGCCAAATCAATGGAGTCCTAGAGACATTAGATACAATAGTATGGTCATAATGAGAATCCCAAAAACAGCTTTAGACTTAAAATTCAATCACCAACAAAAAAAACAACATGGTGACAATAATTCAGCTCAAAAAACATTGGGATGGGGATGGGTGGTTTACCTTGCATACACAGAGTACCAAAGCCACTAAGAGTTGTAGCCAATGGAGACCTAATTTCTTAGCAGTTATGCATCTGTTTGCTCTCCTAATGGAGCAAATTGACCAAGATGCTTGTACCTATATGTAAATCATAAGGTTTTAGGACTTAAAGATTAGAAATATTGTTACTGAATGGCTTTATAATGCAAAATGGGACTTGGAAAAATGGATGTTACCATCAAGGCTATGACAAAGATGGTTTATAAGTTAGACGACAATGTAAAATTATGTAAAAAGATGAGGTTGATTATCATTTATTTAAAATTATGTATGAATGGATTTCCAAAAGTCAAGAGGTTCAATGAACAAAAAGGCATGTTTTACCTTGAAAATTGGCTGTCTGAAAGCACAATACTTACTCTGACAGCTACTGGATATATGGCAAAATTTGAGCACTAATCATAAAATAAGGCAACCAACCAAAGTAAACCAAATGAAATGAGCACAGTAAAACAGCAATCCTTGCCTGTGAACACACTATAAAAATACCTTTTATTGGCCGAATAATAAATTAAATTTGGTGCTTATCGATCCACCATTACCTGCTAAGGGCTTACCACATAAATTGTTGCATATGATGCTGTTTTAATGATCTAAAATCTTACCCTATGTTGCGTGAAAATGTTGACCATTACTTGGTAAGCGTTGAGATAATGGGTCTATTCAAGTTAAAATGAAAATTGTAGACGTAAGTGAATACAACGAATGAATTATAGTGATGACTGAAATTTGGTAATTTAGCTCGGAGTTTGCCAAACATCAACTCCTCTCGATGATGCAATCAAGATGATGGTCTATCTTGAACGAAAATTGTTGCAACTTGAAAATAGTTGAAAGAGGTGAAAGAGAAGAACAAGAATTAGGCATGTAAAATAGTCCATTTATGCTTAAAAAGCAATATATCATAGTAAAATTTCTTATATAGAAATCATAGTTACCCTGAAGGATGGTAGGGAGCATGAGGATCTTCAAGTCCAAAACGTCCACCTCTAGGCTGATATCTATCATCATCTTGTAGTTTTGGTTTAGAGCTACAAAAAAACATACAATGTAGAAAAATCAAATTGACTGGACAAAAACATTTTAAAGAACATAAAACCAGTAGAAATTGATTGAGAAACAACATTTTAAAGAACATTTTCCTTCTGTTTCCAGGATTTTGCCCGTAAGATGGTGCCCCAGACATACCAGTTGGTGCAGGACACCAACAACCCTCGCTTGAAGGAGGGAGGTTTAGACATTTGTTGTGGTCCTTGTGGAGAAATGGTGCAAATTGTAGTTTGAAAGATGGAGAACTAAAGATGTTATACCAGAATGACGAGATCAAATTTGAGAAGAGCATAAGTTGTCCAGCAGCAACCATTCAAGAAAGCAGCCAATGGAAGTCAGAATGGCATGTATTTAACACTCTTGAAACTGATCACTTTCCACTGTTGATTTCGATAAACTTAACCCATTTCCCTTAAATGTTGAAACCAATTAGTGTTTATTTAAGTTGTAGGCCCACCATTGAAAGGAATACGTTTTAATATTACTCCATCAAACCTGAAAGATTTCTTAAAGGAACTCCTCCTAACTTAGGTATTCTCTTCTTAGAAAAGTTTGGTTGTAACTCCAGCCTATAAGACTACTATTAAGAATCCAACCAGGTTGCAGTGACTCTTTGAACGGTAGCAATTGGGTTTATAAAACAGTATTATCACAAAATTCAGCAATCAAAACCCTAAACTAAGTAAATCGAAGCTAAATTATCACCAAACAAATGTTCAATCAGAAAAAACAACACCGTTTGAACACGAAATTGAAACAATCAAAACCCTAAACTAGAGTAATCGAAGATTCGAAGCTGAATTATCACAAAGCAAATGTTTGATCACAAAAACAACATCGTTTGAACACGAAATTGAAACAATCAAAACCCTAAACTAGAGTAATCGAAGATTCGAAGCTGAATTATCACAAAGCAAATGTTCGATCACAAAAACAACATCGTTTGAACACGAAAAGGGTGGAAATAAATACCTTGACAGTAAAATCATGAACTGATTATTTGCCAGAGATGTATTTTGAAGAAGAAATGGATGATCAATCATTTCTGAGGAGGAGAAAGCCACCGATTTCTATTGAAGATTAAACTTAAATCAAGTATAGTCAATGAAAATGTTACCTGTAAGGAGAATCGTCGTCTGATGCTTTGAGATTCTCAGGGTAGAGCCAATCGCAAACAGTAAGGGAGGGGGAGGAGTCGATCAAGTAACCAGACTCTCGTATAAACCCCTTTTGTCGATCGTAGTGTACAGGACTCTCGTATCTCCTCTCTGTATAAGACTTTCCTTTTGATTTTCAATAATATCTATACTATATTATAAATCATTTGACAAAAATATTTAAAAACCATTTTTATGCATAAATTACTGTTTATTAATCATATTACTTAAAGTTCAAGATTATAAGTAAATTGTACGTAAATACAACTTATTAAATCTCCATATTCGAATTCATGTAATTAACTGCAGATAAACATAATCAAATATACGATAAACATCTCATTTTAAAATATAAAAAATCTTAAAATATAATTAGGATAATTATCAAGTTATAACAAATTAATTAATTATTATCTTTATAAAAAAATTATATTATTAAACCAGATATAATATATTTCGTTATTGAGCCTAAATTAAATTATTAATAAAAATTACACAAAAAATAAGAAATTTTAAATAGTTAATTTGATACTAATATCGATATATTTTTGTCAAATTTTTATAAAATTTTCACTTTTGTCATGTATTTCCTTCCCTAAACAACACCTTTAGATACACTTCCAAATCCTTCTCTAAAACTTCCTTCTCTAAAACCCATTTTTCTTGTAGTGAACTACCCGGTTGATTTGATGCACGTCAATTCAACCCTATCGAATCTAAGCGTGTTATTGAGAGGGAAGATGCAATTGAAAAGGGAAAAACTTATGGAATATGAATGTGTTCTCGAATGAAGGGATATAGCATATATATAGACTAGGTAGTTAATTGGCGGTTAAAAAACCACCTCGCGGTAGTTATTTTCGCGGTTAAATAATCATCCACGGGCGGTTAAGAAACTACCCACGCGAACAGACGCGACTGTTCAGAAACAGTGCGTCGTTTGGTCCGGTTTGGCCCCAGCCGTGACAATCACGAGACCCCAAGCTAAAGCCCAATCCAAAGGATATTGTTGATTTTGATATGGCTTATGATCTTACCCTTATAAACCATTCATTTTTCCCCTTTTCTTTCCTATATGGGATTAATTTCCATGGGAAAGATCCAACAATACCCCACATTTTCTATTCAAACTCCTACAATACCCCACATTTGAATAGAAAATAAGATAACATAGGAATTTATTTGCTATTCCAAGAACTAAATATGAAGTACATCAGGAAAGGTGTCTTTTGGACTTGAACCTTCCCTAGTGAATACAATTCGGATCTACTTTATGGGTAGTGAACGAAATCTTGAACTAACCACATTTGATAGTAAATCGAGACAAAATGTATCACATACATCATACTTATACACACATCGATTCTTACAGTTTTGTTCATTTCGGTCATGAACAATATCCTATCTTCATGAGATTTATAGAGAATGTAGCCATCTCGGTTCTCATAGATGCTACCACACATCGATCTCACATAGGTAATGCCAATCAAGAACATTTCGTAGTGCTCCACTGAAATCAACTATTAGCATTATTAAGAATATGAATTCAACCCTTAAACATCAACGGAAAGCACAATTGAGGACATCATAGGAATAAGCATACCTTGTGTTTGATTCTTCCTGAGTCTTCCTCAACTAGTTTTCCTATTGAACCTAGACCATGGGATCTCCAATGTTGCTAGGTTAGGTTTCCGCCAAGTATCGACTCATTGTATTGGCTTTAAGCCCATTCCCCTCGATGTAAAGATAACTTGCTCTCCGTTTAGGCCCTTTGTCAAATGATCTGCTATATTTTCCTTCGACTTTATGTAATCAATGGAAATTATTCCATTTTTTTAGCAAGTCTTTTATTGTATTGTGACGTCGCTTTATATGCCTTGATTTGCCATTATAGCTATGATTATTTGCTCTAGTCAGAGCAGCCATACTATCACAGTGTATACTAATGGCATTCTCAGGCTTAGGCCATAATGGAATACCTTCTAGAAAGCTTTTGAGCCATTCGGCTTCTTCAGCCGCTTTGTCCAACGCGACAAACTCAGCTTCCATCGTGGAACGTGTATTCATCATTCGTTTAGATGATTTCCAAGATATTGAAGCACCACCAAGGGTAAACACGTAGCCACTTACCTTCAGAGTGATTGGAAATCCAATTGGCATCATAGTATCCTTCTAGCACGGGGGGATACTTAGTGCAATGCAAACCATAATATATCGTATGTTTAAGATATCAGAGCACTCGAACTAGTGCATACCAATGATCTTTACCAGGATTGTTGGAGTAACGACTCAATCTACTTACAATATATGCTAAATCCAGTCGTGTATAGTTCATGATATACATTAGGCTCCCAAGAACTTGACTGTACTTTAATTGTGAAACACTATCTCCTTGATTCTTCTTAAGTTGGCTTGAAGGATCAAAGGGAGTAACGAACGGTTTATCATCAAAGTGTCCAAACTTCTTTAGGACTGTCTCTATATAATGAGATTGGGTAAGGATGTATCCTTCCGAAGTTCTTTGAACTTTGATACCAAGAATAACATCAACTTGTCCTAAATCCTTCATATCAAATGAAGAATGAAGCATTTTCTTGGTTTGATTAATTACATCCATATTAGTCCCCATTATTAGCATATCATCCACATATAGACATATTATGACATAAACATTCTTAAACTGTTTAACATATACACATTTATCACATTCATTGATATAGAAACYTTGTGATAAGAGTGTATTATCAAACTTCTCGTACCATTGCTTTGGAGCTTGTTTAAGTCCGTATAGGGACTTAACCAGTTTACAGACTTTATGTTCTTGACCTTTAACAACAAACCCTTCGGGTTGTTGCATGTAGATTTCTTCCTCTAATTCACCATTCAGGAAAGCAGTTTTCACATCCATTTGGTGAATTTCCAAATTGTGAATCGCTGCTATTGCAATCAAAGTCCTAATGGAAGTGATTTTAGTCACCGGCGAATAGGTGTCAAAGAAATCTTGACCTTCTCTTTGACAATACCCTTTGGCTACTAAACGAGCCTTGTACTTTTCTATAGTACCGTCAAGTCTAAGCTTTCTCTTAAAAATCCATTTATGGCCAATTGGTTTATGTCCCAGAGGGAGATCTACCAATTTCCAAGTGTTATTTTGTAAAATCGATTCTATTTCGCTCTGAATTGCCTCTTTCCAATAAGGAGCTTCAGAAGAGTCCATAGCTGCATTATAAGTTAGAGGTTCTCCTTCTATATTAAAGGTCACATAGTCTTGTCCAAAGTCTTTTGCCACTTTTCCACGTTTACTTCTCCGAGGTTCTCCATCATGTTGAACTTGAGAGGTACCTTCATCTCTTTGAATAGTACTTTGGTCTAACTCATTGTRAGGTTCATCGTCTTCATTCCCYCTTKTCCTTGGATTRGAGATTCKCTTCTCCTTATCCTTWTATGGGAATATGTCTTCAAAGAATTCTGCTTCCGCAGATTYAATTATGGTATTTGTGTSAATATTCTCTACTTGGGACCTGAATACCAAGAATCTATAAGCTGCACTGTTCTTGGCGGGGCCAAGATAGATGCAATCCACAGTCTTTGGTCCTAATTTGGTCCTTTTAGGTAGAGGTATTTGTACTTTGGCTAAGCAACCCCACACTTTCATCCTTTTGTAGGAAGGTAATTTGCCTTTCCATAGTTCGTAAGGAGATTGACTACTTTTCTTATGCGGAATCTTATTTAAGATCATGTTTGCATTCAAACAGGCTTCACCGCATAGATTATGAGGAGCCCCAGAAGTGATCAACATTGAGTTGATCATATTCTTCAAAGTTCTTTTTTTTGCTCGGCTACCCCATTTTGTTGAGGGGTATAAGGAGCCATCGTTTGATGTACAATACCATGCAAGGAACAAAAATCATCAAAGTCATGAGATTCATCCTCTCCTCCTCGGTCAGACCTTAGAATTTTGATCCTCTTTTCAAGTTGATTTTCAACTTCGGCTTTATATATTTTAAACATGTTTAAAGCCTCGTCTTTGGTATTTATCAAATAAATATAACATAACTTACTGCAATCATCAATAAATGAGATATAGTAGTTCTTTCCCCCCTCGAGTTGGAGTTGACTTAAAATCACACAAATTGGTATGTATTAGACCAAGCACTTGGTTAGATTTTTCAACAGATTTGTGGGGATGACTTGAGTATTTTGATTCTACACAAGTCTCACACTTAGTCATTTTGTTCATTGAACGCTTAGGTAACATGCCAAGATTCATCGTCCTTTGTAAGGATCGGAAATTGACATGACCTAACCGAACATGCCACAAATTTGGGGAGTCAACCATATAAGTAGAAGTAGCGCTAGAGCTTGCGATTTTATTCATATTTACATCATTGTTTGTGATATTTACAATAGATAACTTAAAAAGACCCTCAGACAGGTAGCCCTTACCCACATATACCCCACCCTTAGTGACTACAAATTTATCCGACTCGAACACAATTTTAAATCCTTTGTTGCTCAACATAGGACCCGAGATCAGATTCTTGCTCATATCCGGCACATGTAGCACATTGGTGAGTTCAAGCTCTTTCCCTGATGTTAGGCTCAATATCACTTTCCCTTTCCTTTGCACTTTTGTAGTTTTTGAGTTCCCCATAAACATCGGTTCACCATCGTTGACTTTGACATTGGAAAAGAATAAATCCTTGGAGTTGCATATGTGCCTAGTGGCACCGGTGTCAAGCCACCAATCCATTTTGTTTGTCACGAAGTTCGCTTTAACGACACCTACAAACCTTGTTTCAGAATCTGCCATGTTGGCTTGGTTTGAACTTCCGGCTCCTCCGCTCCCATGATGATCCCTCTTGAGAAGGCAATCTCGTGCTTTGTGCCCGGGACGACCACACACCCAACAAGTAGTTATTTGCCTTTTGAATGGCTTTTTGTGGGCTTGGAGAGGGTTTTTCATGTTTGAGGGAGAAGGTTTAGCGATACCTTTTCCCTTGAACTTCTGAAATTTTGGTTTTGAAGTGTTTCCTCCAACGAAATTTGCGTTTGGGTCTATTGAACTTCCGTCCGTCTTCTCACTCTTCTTATTGTCCTCCTCAACTCGTAGTTTGAGAACCAATTGATCAAAAGACATGTCCTCGATTAGATGTTTCAAATAGAGTTTGAAATCTCTCCATGAAGGAGGCAATTTTTCAATTATCGAACCAACAAGAAAGTTCGGATTGATGCCCATACCTTTGGTGTCGAGTTCATGAACAAGGACTTGTAGTTCTTCCACTTGTTTCACAACAGATTTTGTATCACTCATCTTGAAGTTCAGGAACCTCCCGACCACAAATCTTTTAGAACATGCCACTTTGGTCTTGTACTTGGTTTCTAACGACTCCCATATTTCTCTTGCCGAGTTAAAGGTATAGTATATATCATATAGGGAGTCCTCCAAAGCATTAAGAATATAGTTCGACAACTATATTCATTGCTATTCCAAGTCTCGACCACCCTTTCAAAGGTTGACATTTGGATTTGGGTCGGTGCCGTTTGGCCTTCACCGGGAACGGGTGTCGTTGGTGCTTGCTCCGAAAGCACATTAGACACACGTAACGTAGTGAGATAGAAGAGCATTTTCTATTGCCATCGTCGAAAATCTGAACCCTTGAATTTCTCGGGCTTTTCAACATGGGATTTCAGAATCGTCGATTGATCCATTTTGTTTCTTATGTGTAGAAACAAATTTTCGTCTTAGATTGTTAGGACTAATCGACAACAAATCACAAAATAACAAAAAACAACTACAAAATAATGATCAAAATACTTGAAATTTATAAATCGTGTACCTTATTTGATATTGAACGTAGAATTGAACAAGAATAAGAGGGTAGAGGCCTGCGAATTGCAGTGTCCTAAGACGAAATTTCGTCCCCAATCGTGCTCGGTACGGACGTCGTCTAGAGGATACAACTACCCGTTTGATTTGATGCACGTCAATTCAACCCTATCGAATCTAAGCGTGTTCTTGAGAGGGAAGATAGAATTGAAAAGGGAAAAACGTATGGAATATGAATGTGTTCTCGAATGAAGGGATATAACATATATATATATATATAGACTAGGTAGTTAATTGGTGGTTAAAAAACCACCTCCCGATAGTTATTTTGGCGGTTAAATAATCACCCACGGGCGGTTAAGAAACTACCCACGGAATAGACGCGACTGTTCGGAAACAGTGCGTCGTTTGGTCCAGTTCGGCCACAGCCGTGACGGTCACGAGACCTCAAGCTAAAGCCCAATCCAAAGGCTTTAGTTGATTTTTATAAGGCTTATGATCTTACCCTTATAAACCATTCATTTTCCCCCCTTTCTTTCCTATGTGGGATCAATTCCTATGGGAAAGATCCAACAACATATTTGACATATAATTTTTGACATGTCTCTCTTTCTCTTTTTGTTGGAGCAGAGGCAATGGTCCAACCAGAGGCAATAAAAATAGACCAACCCTTTGAATCACACAGATATGAGCATAACATTAATTATCCTCAACATATGGGATATTAATTTTCTAGAAAACCTCGAAATATCTATTCTATTTTAGTGATAAAATCACCCAAAACACAATTCCAAACCGGATATAATGGATTTTTACTTACAACCCGAATTAAGTAGCAAAAGAATACGGGACAAGACTATATATAAGCTACACATACTACAACTATGAGATACGGTAATAAGCTACTATTTACCCAAAAGCAATATCGAAATCTTCAAGTTCCCCGATAAATCTTCGAGTCAGACAATGGGTTTTTTCTTTTTATCCGTCTTCTTTCCTGAGAGAGGTTGCCACTTAAATAGTAAGCCAACACTTAGTGAGTTAAATAGTTAAGTATTACATATCAATATCGCACATGTTTATAAACATACATAATAAACTTTTATCAATAAAAAAGTTCAAGACATCATCCAGATGCAAACCGAGACTTACAAGAAACAGAGTGAACAATTACGTACCGGATGCTAAGATAATAGGATTCCATATTCAAATCACCATAGTATACCATATCATTGATGCTTATTACAACAAGGAGACCGGATCAACAACCAAATATATTCAGCAACGTTAGCGTACCAATAAATATCAAGAACCAAGAGATCGAATCGGTATACATAACAAGGACAGTGCATCCCCTCGTCCTTCACCTTCCGGGCTCATGCCAAAGTCCGAGTCGAAATCATACATTACGAGGAACTCGCACTGCCCGCCTTCCTGTACCGAGTATGTGCCAAGTTTCCCTACTGATTGCTCTTCTTCCTTTCTGAGCAATGAGTATTCACAACCGCAAAAAGTGTCACCCGTAAAAACCGGGATCTTGACTTCACCATAAACTTCCGGCGTGCCACACGAAGTAGTACCCGTACTATGGCGTACAATTCAAGGAACAAAACAAACTAGTCCGGATCGAGAAAGCAAACCGATGTACCGAGATAGTAATAAGGAATCGACTCAAGAGACGGAATCAAAGGTAAATCAAGATTGTGTGACTCTATTCAAGACCAAAAACATTCATATGAAAATATATATGTTCAAATCAATATGCAACAATTAACTATATAACTCACCGGGCAACTGTACGATACCAAAAATCTCCGAATTGGGCTCACAAAGCAAGTCCAATCTACCACACTTAGATTGCTTCCAAAGTATCAAAATATGTCTTAATTACTCCCTGGAGTAAATTTACAAAATCTCATAAGCAATCAATATAAGAAACTCATGAAATACACATATCCTATTTGAACGTTTTCCCTAAATTTCTATGTACAGCTGCTGCATGCAGAACTGTTTTTCCCATTTTAAATTCGAATTCATGCCTCGATCATAAATAAGAAATAAACTAGACTCAAATATCTAACTAAGAAAAATGGCCTCACCTCATTTGGAGTTTTCTACGATTGTATACAAATTTTCAAAGTCTACACACTTTCAATGCATTCAAAAGTCGAAATTCTCATTTTCATACATTTTCCTCAAACCATTTCGATTCCAAACTATTCCAACTTATGAATCTCAACTTAATATAACATATTTGACATAAATAACCAAAATCCAACCTTTATTTTATCATTTATATTATCTCCCAAATCATTGACTTAATCAAGTCAAAGTTTATATGATGAACTTGCATAAATCTTGATAATCTCTCAAATCTAATGATCATTTCAAGCCATAAACACTAAAAAGCACTCATTTTATACACTTAAGATCAAACCCATATGAAACCCTAACTCTATCTCAACATGCAATCCATAAAACAAGAATGTCAACCAAAAACAAGTGCAAAAATAGATTATACCTTAATTGATAATCAAATCCTTCCAAGATCTTGTAGTTCCTTTTTGATTTGAGTTAAATCAAGCCTATGTGTGTGAAAATCGCACCTCTAGTGTGTGTGTTAGTTCTGGACTTAGATGACATGAAAAATGGGCTAAAACTCCAATTTATAATGCTAAAACTCAAGTTAGGCCGGTTTGGCCCGGCTAGGTACCCATTTTGACCATCAACACTTAAATTATTCATAACTTTTCGCTCGGACCTTCGTTTTCTATGAGATTTTCGCCTACAAGTTAATAAAGAGATAATATATGACATCCAACAAAAATATTCCAGAAAATATCTCCAAAGAAAATCAGTTTTACGTATCTATTTGACGTGATATTTTCCAAATCCTCTAATATATTCTTAAGAAATATAATTCTAAAATTTCAAACCCAACTCCCACTAAATCATAGATTCTCTTTAACCTAAAATTAAATATACTTTTGCAAATAATTTGGGCATATTAGAAATTGGATGTTACAAATACCTCCTCCTTTTGAGGATTTCGTCCTCGAAATCACTGTTGTGGAAATAAAGAAAGGTATTTCGCCTTCATCTCATCTTTACGCTCCCACGTCCAATTTGGTCCCCGATGGTGTTTCCACTTGATCAATACCAAGTCTACTTCCTTATTACGAAGTTTCACTTTTCTCTCGTTTTGAATTGATTATGGTTCTTCAATGTATCTTAATTTCTCATCTACTTTGACTTCGGCTAAGGGCACCGTCTCTTCATGTTTACCCAAGCATTTACGTAAGTACCTGACATGAAACACATCGTGTATCCCCGTAAGTTCCTCCGGTAATTCTAGTCGATAAGCTTGTTTTCCGATACGCTCCAATACTTTGAACGGGCCAATAAATCGTGGACTTAACTTACCTTGTTTTCAGAATCGAAGTACACCTTGCCAAGGAGAAACTTTCACCATTACCATATCACCCATCGAGAACTCGATTGGCCTTTTTCGATGATCTACATTAGACTTTTGATGATCTTATGCAGCTCTTATTCTTTCGCGAATAATCTGAATTTTGTCATGAGTGATCTGAATGAGTTCGGGACCAACTAAAACTTTCTCTCCCGTCTCTCGCCAACACAAGGGTGTACGACACTCGTATAAAGCCTTATAGGGAGCCATTCCAATTGTCGAGTGGTAGCTATTGTTGTAAGAAAACTCAACCAAGGATAGGTGAGTATCCCAGCTACCACCAAATTCTAAGACACATGCGCGTAGCATATCCTCGAGAGTCTGAATGGTTCATTCTGATTGACCATCGGTCAGAGGATGATAGGTCGTACTAAAAGCATGACGTGTTCCCAACTCTCATTGAAATCTAGTCCAAAAATTAGAAGTGAATCGAGAGTTGCGATCAAAGATAATCTTCATTGGTACACCGTGTCGCGAGACAACTTCATCAATGTACAACCGCGCCCATCGATCCATAGAGTAAGAATCTCGGACAAGTAAGAACAATGCTGATTTGGTCAATCGATCAACTATAACCCAAATACTGTCGTGTTGTAGTTGGGTCTTCGGTAGTTTAGTAACCAGATACATCGTTAATTCCTCCCATTTCCACATCGGTACCTTAAGAGGCTGTAAACTACCATACGGTTTCTGGTGTTCAGCCTTTACTTGTAAGCATGTGGTATATTTCTCAACATAACGTCCAATATCAGTCTTCATCCCAGGCCACCAGTAATCTAAACGAAGATCTTGGTACATTTAGGTACTTCCTGGGTGTATTGATAATCGCGACTTATGTGCTTCTACTAAAACAACATCTCGCATGCCGCTAAGTTTGGGGACCCAGATTCGGGTCTTAAAGACATTCAAGCCACGTCTATCTTCAGAGAGAGAATCAATGTATCCTACCATTCGTTCTACTTTGACATTCTCAGGCTTCAAAGCCTCAATCTGCCTTTTCCGAATATCATCAAATAAATTATTTTTAACCGACGTGTGAGTGATAGAGTAGCATAGAAGTCCGGAATGCGTCTTCCTACTAAGAGCATCTGCCACTACATTGGCTTTACCCGGATGATATAGTGTCTCACAGTCGTAATCTTTAATGACTTTGATAGCACGTTATTGACGCATGTTCAAGGTCTGTTGATCAAATAAATACTTTAAGCTCTTGTGATCAGTATAAAGTTGACACTTCGTTCCATAGAGATAGTGTCGCCAAAGCCACAAAGCAAATACCACCACTGCTATTTCAAGGTCACGAGTAGGGTAGTTCTTCTCATAATCTTTCAATTGGCAAGAAGCATATGCAATCACCTTGACTCGCTGCATCAAGACACATCCAAGACCAAGTCGAGATGCGTCACTATATACTATAAAGTCTTCGTTACCCTTAGGTAGAGCAAGTATAGGCACGTGTGTCAGACATTCTTTTAAAGTTTGACATGCTCGATCTTGGGCCTCATTCCATTCAAATTTAACATCTTTACGAGTCAAAGAGGTTAGTGGTACTGCGATCTTAAAGAAGTCCTTAATAAATCATCGATAGTACCCTGCCAGACCCAGAAAACTCTGAACTTCCGTAGCATTCTTTGGTTGCTACCATTCTTGAATTGCTTCGATCTTGGCTGGGTCTACAGAAATACCGTCTCCGGATACGGTATGTCCCAAGAATTGTACTTGGCGAAGCCAAAATTCATATTTTGATAATTTTGCATAGAGTCGTTCTTTTCTCAACAATTCTAGCATTTGACGTAAGTGTGAAGCGTGTTCGTTTTCGGACTTTGAGTAGACCAAAATATCATCGATGAATACTATCACAGACTTGTCGAGCATAGGATAGCATACTCGATTCTTTAAGTCCATAAATATTGCAGGTGCGTTTGTAAGTCCGAATGGCATTACGAGGAATTCGTAATGCCCATAACGGGTCCGAAAAGCAGTCTTGGATACATCATCCTCCCGTACCTTGAGTTGGTGATAGCCAGACCGTAAGTCGATTTTAGAAAAATATCTCGCTCCTTGCAACTGATCAAAAAGATCGTCAATTCG
>NW_020201701.1:26808-27994 GCF_001531365.2 Cynara cardunculus var. scolymus
GGCAATCCAGGCAGATCATCCGGAAATACATCCGGATATTCACAAACAATAGGAACGTCCTTCACCGTCTTCTTCAATTCTTTTGCCGCATCCATAACATACGTTAGAAAATTTGAGCAACCCTTGTTTAGATAATGGCGAGCTTTTAGCATAGAGATTACCTTTATGTCGATCACACGCCGCTCCCCGTAAATGTTAGGTAGTTCCCCTCGCTAATTGGTATTCGAATCATTCGTTGTGAACATATGATGTTGGCTTGATTCTTTGCCAACCAATCCATACCAATAACAACATCGAATCCATGTATATCCGTGGGAATGAGATCAATAAGAAATTTATAGTCATCTAAGAGCAATGTACACTCTCTAAATACCTTATCAGCAACTAATGGTACTCCGCTCGTAGTGTAAGTAGTGAAAGGTTTTTCAAGCATAGTAGGCATGGATTCAATATAGCGAATATAATCATTTGACACAAAAGAATTTGTTGCACCAGAATCAAATAAAATATGAGCAGGCCAAGAATTAACAAGAAATATACCCGTAACAATGTCGGGATCATTCATGGCTTTCTTCGCGGTAATTTGAAATGCCCTGACATGAGGTTTCGGAACCTCCTCCTTTTTGTTTGAAGCCCCCATTGTATGTATCGATCGTTGTCTTGGTTGCTGTACCGACCCCTTACTTTCCTCCAGTCTATTCTTTGTACATTCTCTCATACGATGACCTAACACACAACAATTATAACATGCCTTTTCTCTTTGAGGGCACTGAGTTCGTATGTGCCCAGCTTCACCACAACAGAAGCATCGTACATAASTTTGATCACCACTACATCGTCCCTGATGATTCTTGCCACATCGGTTGCAGTTTCGTGGCATATTTGACTGCATTGTATAAGCCTGTGAGGTAGTATGTGGTGTATTATGCGATTGAGCTTGTCTCGACTTGAAGAATCGAGATGATTTAGATGTCGGGGTCGAGAAGGTTCTCTCAACTCTCGATCGTTTCTCCTGTTCATCAGAACCATCAGGGAGACTCAGGTCATGCTCCCGTTTCCTTGCATACTCAACTGCTTTGGTAAATGATGGTACGTTGCGATTGGTGAAGAAATCGCGAATATTCCGTCGAAGATCGTTGACGAAATGATTAATCTTGTCCTTTTCACTTGGTACGAACCGTTAGGC
>NW_020201701.1:28769-30868 GCF_001531365.2 Cynara cardunculus var. scolymus
AGAAACCGGCGCGTTGCTAGATGCATCATGTGAGACATCGTACTGAAATTATAATAAATATATATAGGGGTCAAATAATATTCTATCCCTTGTACCCCAACAATTCCTAGGTCTCTCCTATTGGTCCATATCCTATATAATCATAACCTAGTCACTATACAATGTCAATACCTAAGTTTGAGTCCGAATATCATTAATGATATCCAGTTCACTCAAACCACAGCTCTGATACCATATCTGTAACATCTCACTTGAACAAACCCCAAATTACCAATTTCATAAAATCTCTAATAAAATATAATTTATTAATTATTAGGACCAAAATTGATCCTAAATTATTCTAAAAGTTTTGACAAAGCAATCGGGACCAGAGTCAATGGTTGGACCAGAGGCAATGGATGGACGAGAGGCAATGGATGGACGAGAGGCAATGGTTGGACCAGAGGCAATTGATGGACCAGAGGCAATGGTCCGACCAGAGGCAATGGATGGACCAAAGGCGAGGCTATGAAGGACCAGAGGCAATGGTTGGACCAGAGGCAGTGGTTGGACCAGAGGCAGTGGATGGACCAGAGGCAATGGTTGGACCAGAGGCAATGGTTGGACCAGAGGCAATGGATGGGCCAGAGGCAATGGATGGGCCAGAGGCAATGGTCCAACCAGAGGCAATAAAAATGGACCAACCCTTTGAATCACACATATTTGAGCATAACATTAATTAACCTCGGGATATTAATTAACTAGAAAACCTCGAAATATCCGTTCTATTTTAGTGATAAAATTGCCCAAAACACAATTCCAAACCGGATATAACGGATTTTTACTTACAACCCGAATTAAGTAGCAAAAGAATACGGGGCAAGACTATATATAAGCTACACACACTACAACTATGAGATACGGTAATAAGCAACTATTTACCCAAAAGCAAGATCGAAATCTTCAAGTTCCCCAATAAATCTTCGAGTCAGACAACAGATTCTTTCTTTTTATCCGTCTTCTTTCCTGAGAGAGGTTGCCACTTAAATGGTAAGCCAACGCTTAATGAGTTAAATAGTTAAGTATTACATATCAATATCGCACATGTTTATAAACATACATAATAAACCATTATCAATAAAAGAGTTCAAGACATCATCCAGATGCAAACCGAGACTTACAAGAAACCGAGTGAACAATTATGTACCGGATGCTAAGATCATAGGATTCCATATTGAAATCACCATAGTATACCATATCATTGATGCTTATTACAACAAGGAGACAGGATCAACAACCAAATATATTCAGCAACGTTAGAATACCAATAAATATCAAGAACCAAGAGATCGAATCGGTATACATAACGAGGACAGCGCATCCCCCCCGTCCTTCACCTTCCGGGCTCATGCCAAAGTCTGAGTCGGAATCATACATTACGGGAAACCTCGCATTGCCCGCCTTCCTCTACCGGGTATGTGCCAAGGTTCCCTACTCATTGCTCTTCCTCCTTTATGAGCAATGAGTATTCACAACCACAGAAAGTCTCACCTGTCCAACCCGGGATCTTGACTTCGCCATAAACTTCCGGCGTGCCACACAAAGTAGTACCTGTCCTATGGCGTACAATTCAAGGAACAAAACAAACAAGTCCGGATCTAGAAAGCAAATCGATGTACCGAGATAGTAATAAGGAATCGACTCAAGAGACGGAATCAAAGATAAATCAAGATCGTGTGACTCCATTCAAAACCAAAAACATTCATATGAAAATATATATGTTCAAATCAATATGTAACAATTAACTATATAACTCACCGGGCAACTGTACGATACCGAAAAGCTCTGAATTGAGCTCACAAAGAAAGTCCAATCTACCGCACTTAGATTGCTTCCAAAGTATCAAAATATGTATTAATTACTCTCTGGAGTAAATGTACAAAATCTCATAAGCAATCAATATAAGAAACTCATGATATACACATATCCTATTTGAACATTTTACCTAAATTTCTATGTATAGCGGCTGCATGCAGAACTGTTTTGCCCATTTTAAGCTCGAATTCATGCATTGATTATAGAATAAGAAATAAACTAGACTCAAATATCTAACTAAAGAA
>NW_020201701.1:31778-43805 GCF_001531365.2 Cynara cardunculus var. scolymus
TTGAACAAGAAATTTTGTTTTGTTCTAGGGAGTAGTTATCTAATATTGTCCTAAGATCGATAGAAATTTTGATGCAGAAAACAATAAACAAACACTCATTTTATATGATGAACTTGCATAAATCTTGATAATCTCTTGAATCTAATGATCATTTCAAGCCACAAACACTAAAAAGCACTCATTTTATACACTTAAGATCAAACACATATGAAACCCTAACTTTATCTCAACATGGAATCCATAAAACAAGAATGTCAACCAAAAACAAGTGCAAAAATATATTATACCTTACTTGATGATCAAATCCTTTCAATATATTGTAGTTCCTCATTGATTTGAGTTGAATCAAGCCTATGTGTATGAAAATCGCACCTCTAGTGTGTGTGTGAGTTCTGGACTTAGATGACATGAAAATGGGCCAAAACTCCAATTTATAATGCTAAAACTCGAGTTGGGCCGGTTTGGCCCGGCTAGGTACTCATTTTGACCATCAACACTTAAATTATTCAAAACTTTTCGCTCGGACCTCCGTTTTCTATGAGGTTTTCGCCTACACGTTCATAAAAAGATAATCTATGACATCCAACAAAAATATTTCAGAAAATATCTCCCAAGAAAATCAGTTTTACGTGATATTTTCCAAATCCTCTAATATATTCTTAAGAAATATAATTTTAAAATTTCAAACCCAACTCCCACTAAATCATAGATTCTCTTTAACCCAAAATTAAATATACTTTAGCAAATAATTTGGGCATATTAGAAATTGGATGTTACAAGTATGTTTCCTCTACACAACAGTTCATCTTCTCCATGCTTTTTTCTTTCAACAATCCTTGCAACARTATGATTATCCATATGTTCCAGCAAATCTGGTAGTTCAGTTTCAAGGATGTAGATGATCTTCATTGTAGTAAGATAGAACTTCATCTTTTTTTCCATCGTAAAAAGTCRRTACTATCGAATCGGTCAAGTTTTACAATCTTGAACAAGAAATTTTGTTTTGTTCTAGGGAGTAGTTATCTAATATTGTCCTAAGATCGATAGAAATTTTGATGCAGAAAACAATAAACAAACACAATTAGGATGTGATTTGGAATTACTATCCTTACGATAATATTAGCTTCCACTATTTTTCATAGGGTTAAGGCTAACTTACCCCCAGGATTTACCTAATCTTAGATGGACACAACAAATCCTTCAATCTCCACGAACATCGTTTCTGGATTTCTTCAGGAAATGGAGGAGAAAGAATAGAAAGTTTAGAGAATTTAGATAGGATTGGTTCACATTTATAGGCTTGGGTATTGTTATCTAAACTTATCCAAGTTATAGTAAAAAGTAAGCAACATAAAAAAACTGTTGAAAGACAAGAAAAGTTCAACATGCTATATGTAATATTGTCCTAAGATTGATAGAAATTTTGATGCAGAAAACAATAAACAAATATAATTAGGATGTGATTTGGAATCACTATTCTTAGGATAATATTAGCTTCCACTCTATAATATGCAAGCCCAAATTATTGTATATATAATATGCAAGCCCAAACCAAACCGAAAACCAATCCCGAACTCTATAAACCCATCATTACCTATTTTAATCGAATAAATAGGATAGGATTTTTAATGTTGTCCTTTCTTTCCTATGCTGTACAAAATTTCCACGTTGAAGACTCTATTCAACATTTTCTTGATTTTTAAACCTATTTACAATACAATTCTTACTCTTACATCCGAAGCCCTACCATGCAGAAAACCCTCAGGGTCGGTACACATATTTTTTGAATTATTATATTTATTTATTAACAAAATGATAATGTTACCTTCAATTATAAAAAAATCTCCATCTCATAATTAAGAGTATCATATAAAAATAGACGTTTACTTTTGAAAAAAAACACTTATTTTGGAACAAAGTAAAATCATATTATAAACATTTATTTTGAGGCGAAAGGAGTATTACATTATTTGTGTATTCTTGTTTTCTTATAAAGATGTAATGATCAAACTTTATCGCTATAACCTTTAAATTGAAGTCCGATTCAACAAATTAATATTGAAACATAAAAAGGAATCATTTTAACATCAAACAACTTTCAATTACAATAGGTTTGCTCTTAATTTTGAGACGATCATATTACAAAAGTAGTTGGTATAAAATCTCTTTTTGTTTAATTAAAAACCTTTGGGTCTGTGTGCGATGAAACTGATACATTGGACTTGGCGGACATTATCGAAACTGATGATACGGATAAAGGCATTTGGGTACTCCTTCTTGCATTCGTTAAGCTCCTTCAACACCTGAGCCGAATCGGTGCACCCAAACATTGGCAACTTCCACATGGTCCAGTATCTTCCGTCATATTATCCTGGTAAGCGGTGGTTTTCACAGTACACAAACCCATGTTCCACCTTGAATTCCAAATATGGAACCCACTTGTTGCGAAGAAGGTAGTCGATCTCCTTGGCCAACGATGATTCCGGCAGTGGCAGCAGGTATGAAAGTGTCTCGTACTTTTTCAATCTGAGTGGCGGTCACACCTTCATGCACTGCACTCTTCCGCCGTTGCTAGGGAGGGAAGAGAAGTCGTTGTTGGACTTCTTGGTGACCGGAAAAGCGGCATTGGACTTGAGGCCGGTGAATGGAGCCACCAAGATGAGTTGACCAGGGGTGGCAACCGCGGCGGAAGAGGCCGAGATGGAGGCCATTTTGGTAATTCACCTCACAATGAAGTTGGTGTTTATTTGTAGTAGTGGTTTTGGAGGCAAAAGTGTGTAGGTATATATAGTGGTGGAAGGGAAGAAATGGAGAAAAGGCAATCTTGGTGTGATTGTGGTTGATGGTATTAGACGCATGAGAGCCACATAGACAAAAGGGGGCTATATCTGGATAGGTACACCATGAACCAGAAGCTTGAAATGGTAGGGGTGAGTCCATTAATTCTAGCCCATAAGACTAGATAAACTTTCAAAGTGTGGATTTGATAATTCAATATTTTTTAATAACAATATTAAATATCATGAAAAGTTAACAATAGAAAGTTATGTGTTACATGTTAATCATTGAAAAATTGCAAAAAATATATGTATTTGAAAATGCATAAATGAATGAACGTTGTATATTATTCATATGGGTTCACAAATAATTTTTTTAATCATTCACATATGAATAACTTTTACTTCATATCTTTTAATGATATATTTTAAATTTTTTTGCTCAATTTATAAATATTAAATATGGATAGACCAACTAGCATTAATAAAATTATCTTTTTGTAGGTCCATTTTGGTTTCAATTTCGAAAGTTAAAAGAGGCATAACATTACGTTGAAGTTGAATCCATATTCATGGTCAAAGGTTCACATTCTCACTCTATTCAAATTTTTGCTTTTCAAAACTAAAATTCCGATTTAACATATTCTTTTGTTACGTTATAGATGTATATACGTTGTTATGTCATGTTTGATGCAAATAAGTAGTTTCAAAATTATGTAGGTTGCTAATGTGATATTTGTAGATCTACCGGTTGGTGTTGGATTTTCTTATGATAAAAGAAATGGGAAGCATCGAGGAATAGTGATTCCATTTTAGTTGTACAAGGTTATGAATTTATTAGAAAGGTAAGATAATTAATTTTAAAATGTGACTCTTTTCAGATCATTATGGAATAGAAGTTCTATTATGTTGCTTCATCGATTTCTTTGGTACAATCAATACAAAACAAAGGGGTTTCATCGAAGGGAAAATCTATTGGTAATACACCGGAAAATGCCCTTACCGGCAGATCTCACAGCCGAAACGACGGATTGACCATCAATGATGGGAAAATCCGTGAGTGAATCGGTGATCCGCCAAAAATCTGTCGAATATTTCCAGTAGAAAATTTCGTCAGTAAAGCCCCTTTATTTTGTAATGTATTGAACCGCATATGCGCTTCTTATGTTGGTTCTACTTAAAGGTAGTAGCTAATTATTTACTAAAAAATATTAATGAAACTTTGGTTGTGTGTTTAAATATGTGATGATGAATATTTGAATACAGTGGCTTGTGGAGAACCTTAGGTTTGTGAGTAATCCATTGTACGTATCTGGGATTTCATACATGGGAATTATCGTACCAAATGTGGCTTTGGAGGTATACAAAGGTAAGAACTTCTATTGTAACTAGAGATATACAAGATGCACCTTCCATCATACATTGATCCCTCCATAAATAGGCTTCACTTATATAATATTCTATTTACCATTTTCTCTCATTTGGTCAAATTTATATTATGTTTCGGTCTACAAAAGCATCTTGTGATGGTGACTATGTATACAATGTTCCTAAGAACAACATATGTGCGGATAATCTTAAACGGGTGGATGAGGTACACATATATCATTCTTCCAGAAAAACCTTTACGATTATAATGTGACATAAGATTAATCCAAATTCCCAATTGCAGTGCACAAGCAGAATTAAGTTTGGATTTATATTGGAGCCCGTGTGTAATGTAAAAGACATGGTGTCAACTTGTAAAATAATTTTTCTTTCTCAAATGTGAAGATTGACACACATTTTTAATTTAACCTAGCGTATTTCGTTTATAAATCATACTTAAGAACACGGAAATTAATATAAGTTTTACTATTTTTTATAGTTTTGTTTAGGATTTCACCGACACATTTATACAAACTTGGGTAAACTATAAGGATGTTCAGAGAGCTCTCAACATTTTTGAGGTACGTCATTCACAATGAATTCACAACTTAATTAAAACATTGTTTACTCATCAATAACAATGCGTGTGACCATCAGAAGAAAAGCGGTCCCATGTTTGACCCTTTGTTTCAAGTTTCAACACTCTTGAATGTCTTCCTTTTCATGTGCGAGGAACTATAGAAAAGTGGGAGTATGGAAACACGAGTATTGCTTATGATTTAAGGAAAAACGACACCGTATATTATTCCTATGATGTCTGGAGCACTATTGAATGCCATAAACAACTTCTTACCAAAAACTGTCAAGGTTTGACCATGTAATACCATACCTTTCAATTTCATATAAAATCATCATTTCATTATTTTAGAAAAAGTTGAAGTTTCATCTCTATTTCTTCATATTTTAAATTTTACACTAGTTTTGATCCTCAAAGTTGTTGCTAAATACTATTTTGTATCCCAAAATAAAATCAAGTTCCATATCTTTACAAGGGTAGGTGATTATCCATATCAACAAAATGTTCTTTTAAAATTTGTACTTTATTCAGACAACAATATATAAATATTTGAATTGACAACGCTGATCATGACATGGCGTTTCCATACTTGGGCACTGAGAAATGGATTAAAAATCTTAATCTTCTAATTAAAAGAGCATGGGAATCATGGTGTGTTCGTACGCAAGTTGCAGGGTGAGCTCAAAAGTCAAGTACTTTATGTGTTTAGTATATTTTTATTTGGTAGTTTCTTTAAAGTGAATCTATTTTGATTCATGAAATGTTATACATTCTTGAAAACTATATATCATGCAAAATGGTTGCTCTTTGTTTTTGTAGATGTCAAATGACATATGCACAAAGAGGATCCTCGATGCAATTTGCAACTGTTAAGGTAAGAAACATGACACTTGTTGTTTGAGTAATTGGTTATATCTTCTTGTTCTTCTTGTTAAGGAAAATAATATTTATGTTTTAACATAAGAAGGATGATACTTGTGAATCTATGACTTTAATCATGATAACGACTACTCGACTTGGTACAAAAATTTGATGAGATATTCGTCAATAGCTAGCTGACAATTTTCAAGAAACAAAAAGCTATTGGATTTGTTTGAAGAAAACAAATTACTATTATGACATATGAGTAACACATTTATGGAATGACTTGTGTTTTGTAGGGTGCGGGTCATAAACTGGCATTGTACAAGCCTGAAGAAGCTTTGGCATTGATTGATCGGTGGCTTGCTTCTCATGCTTATTTAAGCTTTTCGTCTTAATCATTGATTGTTTTGTCCATCCTATTTTGCATTTGCCGTTATTGCTATTAAACTGCTATTCACTAAACCCGTGTCTTGCACGTGTAGAACTAATAACTGAGCTAGTGCTCAACGTTACAAGTCATTTTCGATCACTCCTACAAATGTTGCCAATACAACGATCGGAATTCATTGCTAAATACGACCAAATCCATTGACACTTAATTAACAACTCACTTTTTTAAACGACTTCTTTAAAGAATGGTTGTCAATGCTGAATATTTTGCAAAAGATAATTTTAAACGGATTGGTAAATTTCCAACAGAAAAAGGTTATTGCTAGTTATGTAAGTCAAAATGTTATAACGTGTTGGTAACTTACTAACTTTCTAAAATATGTTGGCGTTTTAATATTTAGCGTGAGGATTAGAATTAATTTTTCTAACCATTTGGTCATGGATTAACATTTAGCAACGCAATTAAATTGCCCTGGTTAATATTTGGACAATATGCATTAAAATGTAATGAGCTTTCTTTTAGTTCCTATTTAGTGCACCTAAGACTTTTTTTTTTCCTTAATTAATGTAACAAAAGTTTCAGATTTTCCTATTTCAATACCAAATTACCTAATGATCAGGTTATATCCTATTTGGCATCGGTAATTGATGAGTTGGCATGACATATAACCAAAACCAAAATATACGAAGATTATGTTGACGAAGAAGATGGAAATTTTTTTTGTTGAGATTATAAGATGAGGAAGTAAATCAATTCCAGAAACGAAGTTCAAATTCGTCTCTAAATTTGAGTTTCATTCCTTCCTTCATAATTTAAAAAGGATTACGCAATTTGGGGTTCTTGTTTGAATCTGATAACCTAACCATATGTCAATGGAGGTTATTATTTCAATGCTTGATCAGCTCCACATGTATTTGACAAATTCTGGTTCTTTCATTCAACCAGGAAGGGAGGATACAATTCTGAGTTTTAAAATCTATTTTACCACTAATTCTGTGGAAGCTATCTCAAGCACCAGCAATGGTGTTTGTCTAGTTGTCTAGAGGAAGGGAAATGGGGAAAATCAGTGATTGAAGAAAGCAGGGTTTTTCATTTATGGTGGAGAGTGAACAAGAAAAATGAAAAGCAAGCATGCAAGCAAGCAGGTTTTAGGGCTGCCATGGCTGTGGTGGGTATCATCCTAGTTAAGTAATTTAATGGATGTGGCATCCTAGTTATGATTTTACATGTCGTCAAATGTTAACTTGTTTAATGGGTTACCAGTCAAATTAGTTTCAAAATAGGAAGACCGGAAAGTATCTTACATTAATAGAGAAAAAAAAAAATCTCCCTAGCACTAAATAGGAATTAAGACAAACTTCGTTACCTTATGATGCATTTTATCCTTAATATTTTCAGGATAAAAACTTTACCAACAAATTAATCATTGTTAAATTAAATTTAAGAGATGTTTATAAACTAGAAACTCCAACATAAGTACCCAATTAAATAAAAATACACCAATTCCAGATGCAATCCTCACATTAATACATGGTTCCTCTGTCATCATTGTGAGAAACCCTTGATGCTTTATATAAAAGAACCCTTATATAGAGGAAGATGTTCCAAAATGTATGCATGTAGATGCATCGTGGCTAACGGATATGAGACTCCAACACAACCCTCTGAGAGGAGGCTAACGAGTTTGTTGAGTCCGTAAGAGAGTTCTAGATGCGTGTCCTTGTAATATGATTGATGGAGTTGGATTGTTAAGTATTAGTAATAATGTTATTTTCATGAAAGGGTGAATTATAGATTACAATTGAAGAAGGAAAAGGATATTTATACCTAATACTGGATTACTTAATTGTGAAAACAAGTCCGTATACCGTACATAATTACAAAATAGTGGAAATGCCCTCGACATTTTATCCGGGACGATCTTGCAGTCAAAGCGGTTGCAAACAAAACCCACATCCACTAAAGGAAAAGGGCATAAAAATTTCTTCGCCATGCATATATGCTCAGGACAAACAAAAAACTATCCACGTCAAGCCTTTCATTTTATTATTTTGTTATATAAGAAGGGGACGAAATAGAGCAAAGCTGGAGCTCTAGTTAAAAAATAGCAACTAACATTTTTAACTAGTGTTTATTTTGATTTGCATACTGAGTTATTGCAAATTCAAATTAGTCATTTGATTGAGCATCCATTTGAAAATGTCGTGTTTGTAAGCTTTGATCGGATCAACTAGTATCAAAGCACCGTTTCCACCTCTGTATGGTGCAATTAAACAAAGTTCAGGTACAAAGTTTCTAGCGAACCTCTTACCAAGTTGAAAAATCGCCAACGGGCCACCAAACAAGAGACAACCGACATCAACAATGGGAGCAAAAGGAAGAACCCCATCGGGACAGAAGTGAACGTTCTAGAAAGGTAGATCAACTTACATAACAACTTGAGATGCTGCTTGGTGATGTCAAGTTCCCCCACAGGCTCGAAAAACATCGTTGAAGAGTAGATTCGAAAAAGAAGCAAGTTAGAGAAGAATATGATAGAGATCATAGAGAGATAAAAACCAAGTAGAATGACATTTCAATGTTGAAGCGAGAATTGAAATTCCAACTTTTGATGGCACCATTGTCCCGAATTTTTTTGATTCATGACACGATCATCTAGAGACCAACTTCACTCTATGGATTTACTAGTAGTGAGAAAGTATCCTTTGAAATATTGAAACTAACAAGCCACGTCGGCTTGGTGGAATTTTAATCTAAAAATGGTGAATGAAGTGGAGACCGGGAGGAAAGATTTCACTCATAATATATGACATGAATATTACCTGATGGGATATTAACAAGGGCGGTCAGGTAGCATAATCTTTGGTGACAACGAAGAGGGGTTGGTCCTAGGGTTTTTCATGCCCACGATGGAAAGGCTAAGGGGTCATTTACTAAATCAGTAACATACCGGGTAATTCTCCTCACCTGATGAACATGGCAAAGGCCAAGAATATTACCCGGTAGATCGATGATAAGGATGGAAAATCTTACCCGGTAAGTGAGGGTGGCGACTCTTACCCGGGTAAGCGCTTACCATGTAAATTGTTGCATATGATACGTTTTGATGTACTACAATCTTACCCAATAAATTAAATTATAATATTGACTTCTAATGTTAAGTATTTACCGGATAATCATTTAGGTAAACGGCCCCTAAATAATGCCCTCATCATATAAAAACCACAATTGAAACATACTAACTTTTAAAAGGTTAGGAACCCAATCAAGCCACGTGGTTCATCCCCACATCGATATTTGTTACTTTCTTGAATGATAATGTGCTTTCAATAAACATGTCTTATAATTATATATCACCATAATGTAATATCAAGTTAAGTTGAATTATAGAGACTCGCATACGATGATTGTAGTTGTCAAATTAACCCTATTCAACCATATATGATGTTCAATTTATCTTAAAACTTTGGAAAATTAACCTTTCAAGTGTCCAAACATCATATATCACCATATATGATTGTTGTTGTCAAATTAACCTTTCAAGTGTCCAAACATCTTTGAGTATCGAGTGTTATATAGTCTAAGCCTTAAGCAATAAACAAAGCGAGGGTGACAACAAAATTGGATTTACGAGATTCAACATCGAATCAGGAAATATAAAACAAAATAAGTAACGATCTTCGAAAGTCATATCTATTAATGTGGAGAATCACCCAAAAAAAAAATAGTTGATATTAGATAGTAATATGAATTATTTGATAATAGCTTGGTTTTAGAAAATTGATCAGAAGATGCTTATGGTTTCAAGATGAAATTATCAAAGAATTATTTTATTACATATTGCTTAATATATGCATTTTGAATTGACTAAGAAATTCTTGCAACACTACACCAAATGTTGTCTTAGACAATAAATGTAAATTGTCTATGTTGCTTAAAATACGTTAAGACAACAAATGCTATTATATGTTGCATAAGTTTCCTCTAATGCAACATATGGTTCCACACATATAAATAATTCTATGTTGCGTGCATATAACCTAGGCAACATATTAGCCTATGTTGCCTTAGTTCAATGTTGGACACTCATATTTTTTTTGAAATCCGTCAAAGTTTACTTAGTCAATATATATTCTTATATTTGTCTAAGGTAAAAACATAAATCCAACAAAGTTTACTTAAGCAACATATATTCCTATTTCTATGTTGTCAAAGGTAAAAATTATAAATTCAATCCAATTTACTTATGCAACATATATTCTTGTTTCTATGTTGCCTAAGTTAAAAATTAAAAATTCAACCCAACTTACTTATAAACAAGTTGATGCTTCCAAGGTGACAACTGACAATGTACGAAAAGATTTATCATAATTTACTTAGGCAACATATATATTATTGGTTCTAAGTTACCTAAGGTAAAAACTATAAATTCAGCCCAATTTACTTATAAACAAATTGATGTTTCCAAGGTGACAACTGACATTGTACAAAAGATTTATCATAATTTACTTAGGCAACATATATTCATGTTTCTATGTTGCCTAAGCTTAAAAACATAATAACTCCTGGTAGGTGAAGGTTTTAAGATTGGCATAAGTTTTAAGATTGACAACTGGCATTGTATGATAAATCCATCACATTTACTTAGGCAACATATAATATATTGTGGTTGTTGCTTTAGAGCTTTCTTAGGCAACATATATTCTTGTTTCTATGTTGCCTTAGATGAAAATCAGCTATAAATATTTGTAGTTCCCCATTTCCAACATTTTGTTTCTAAGGGCTTGGGACGTGATTTGGAGTATATTGTCGAGTTTTGTCTTCCAACAAACGTTGTATTCATCATCAAATGTCATTTAAAATTATTAGGTAATTAGTATCGTATTTTATCTAATTTTGTAGTTATGTCATGTTTATTTCATTTAAATTTGGATTACTACGTGTTTAAAAATATCTATAGCTCTTACTATATGCATGCATTTATTTTTCACATATAGATATGACAGAAAATGTGGACAAAAGTTGGATGAATTTAAAATGATTCGAGGAAAAATACATTTTTGGAATATATGCATTTTTGGAATTTGCTAAAAAGAATTCAGTGAGTTGGAATGGTTATTATAAATGTCCCTGCATAGACTGTGGCAACATGTTATTTCAAAATGTCCCTGCATATACTGTGGCAACATGTTGGTATATTTTTTTGCTAGTTCTTTTTTTCTACTGATTTATGTCTTATTAATTAATAATGCTTAACTTTTTATTTCATTTTGATTTGTATTCGCTTTTCAGGTTTTCTTTGAGATTGATTGGAATAGACCTCCGGGTGACGCATTATTTGATTGGATCCACCTAACTGCGCGCCACTCATACAATAGGTGGAAAACTGATTGCCACACATTATATAAGAAGCAAGGCCGTCTCCCAATTCCAAAGAACTTTGTAATCGGCCAGATCAATGGGATTTTTTGTGCACACTTTTTTAAAAAGAAACATGGAAGGTATTTAATAAATAAATAATTAAGTATATAATTTTTTTTAGTTGGATTATGGACTGCCTTCGTTCTAACTCGTTGTCTCTGAAGCTTTTACGATTGCTTTTATATAATTAGTTTTTGTGCATTAACTTATATTGGATAGTTTGTTTGTAAGGTTTGCATTAAGGGTAAAAATTATCTTTTTCTCATTCACCGTTGGTTATAACCGAACCCAAAACTGAAACCAAAACCGAAAACCGATCTAAAAGAATTACAATATGTTAATTTTCACAACTGAATGTAGATTACAATTTTTTTTAAAGATGTAAATTTAAATGTCTCATACATAATTGAACCAATTACAAACAATGTATTATATTACAATATAAAACTAAATAAAAATTCAAAGTGCAAATATGTTTCTCCTTTTTACTTTATGCCATGTACTTTTTAGTATTTTAATTTATCGCAATTTACTTTCTTCCAATTTAATTCTCAAAATTTTATTTTCTGCAATTTATACTTGTAATTTACTTTTCAGTAATTTATTTCTCAATCATTTAATTTCATGCT
>NW_020201701.1:45480-51609 GCF_001531365.2 Cynara cardunculus var. scolymus
ATTTGTTTTAATTATATTATGAAATATTGTAATTGATTATTTTTTCAAGATGACCTTTTAGGTCATTTTACATGTTTATATGCTAGTTTTTTTTTTCAAACATGATTTGTTTATCAACTAGCTTATCAGTCATGAGGTAGCTTATCAGTTAATTTGCCAAACATAACATTTATCTCCATATGCTTCAATCCATCTATAACACTCCAAAATCACATTTGCATATAAACATATATTTTCATATATCAAGAAATACAACTTCATACATTCGGTCTCAAATGAATACAAAAGCTACAATACAAAGTAGCTACCAATTTCTTCCACATAACTCAGTATAAAACTGGTATACACAACAAATATTCAAATACAAAAGATAACACATCTTCCCAACATCCCATGCAAGCAAATATAAATTCTTCATAATTTTCCCTTTCCCTTATCATCAGATTGCGTTCGACTTGTAATGCACATTTTGAAAATACAAACGAGGGTTAGACCTTAAGGTCTAGTGAAAAATCCTTTTGTTTGCTATTACAGGGTGAAAAACCACCAAAACACATTTATAACCTCATAGTTGTATAAATAACAAATAAACAACGTTTTAATAAAACAAACCTCTTTTGTCGCATCAAAAGATGAGACATCATCAAATTATCGCATCAAATAACCAAATAACTCATTTATTGCATTATGTTAAAACTTATCGCATCATATAGATAAAATCATAAATTCCACGTATTACATGGATGAGACAACCTCATTTCCTCGTAACACACTGATGCGAGAATCCCATTCACATCATATAGGTGCAATACACCCAATTTTCCGCATCAATAAAATGCGATGGATGCGACAAACACAACTTCTCGCATCACAAGGTTGCGATAAACTTCGTTCTCGCATCACAAGGATGCGATGAAAGTAATTCATAGCATCAATATGATGTGATAATCCAAGTCATCGCATCATAAGGATGCAACAAATAGTTATCAACTTGATCAAAACCCAATTTTTACATTCAGTTGATTATGTCACCTTTATCCCAGAATACATCTTTTCTGATTATGTCATCCTTATCCGAAAATACACTTCTCCGGATTATGCCACCATTATTCCGATCATTTGATATAAACATATCAAATTATCAAATTATGCTAACCATAACATAAAAAGGGTTTTCATAACTTTCCCACTTAAATAACTATATGATTCTAATTAAATATTGTAAGATGAAAATTTGTAATTAAAACTCACTTTATAGAATCACAAAGATGTAGACAATATCAACAATTCAACTAATGAATCACAGAAATCAACTTCTTTCTTCGCTTTTTAGTTTATTTCTTTGTTTCGGTTTCAAAATCACATACAAATATTTTTTTTCTTCTTTTTCTCGGCTCCAAAAAACACACACACACACGCACACACAGAAAATATTTTTTTTTATATATTTTTTACTTTCTTCACACACTCTCCCATGAGATAAAATCAATATCTCATATGATAAGCATTAAATAATGAGGCCGTAGAGATGATTTTAAACAATTAAGCACATACACAAATTAAACCCCTCAACTTACCACCATTATTTGAAAACAACACCGAACTTTGTAACCAAAAACCCGGTTATCACACCACCAGCACCATCTGCTTTTAGCGGCTGTAGATAGATACAGAGGAAGAAAAAAGACGCAATCCATGAATAAACTACCCATAAGCTCATMTTCTATCTTCTGTTGCTTCTCATCGGTGTTTCAAGATGCTACTTGACCGATTTACCTACTTATTTACTATATATTGTTTCTCCCTCCGAGTATTTTTTTCATTATTATTTCATTTCCTTTGTTTTCATTTGTAAATGAATTTATATGCTTTGGTTACATTGTACTTTCCTGGAGCAAGGACTTTCYGTTTTTAAGTAAGCAATTGCTGCTTGTACGGTGCACCATAAGGGAAAACTTACAATAAATGAAGCATTCAAATTASTAAGGTGGAGTTTGTTTTTTAAAAGGTGTTGAAGTCTAAAGTATGATTTCACTCCTGATTTATAAGAGGTGGTCCTGAAGTATGAAATCTAGATCAGTAATAAGATTGTTTGTTTTTACGTCTGAAATCTGAAATCTGAATTGGTCAAACTACTGCAAAAATATAAAAGATAAATTGTTTTTACAAAAGTATAAAATATGAATAGTTTTTTCTAACAAATGTCTTCCAATCCCCAAAATATGAACCATTTGATAGAGCGCGGATTAGGATTAAGAGTTATTAAGGCATACGTTTACGAGTAATTAAGACAAACGCTCTTAATATCTAGAGATTTTAAGCTCTTATTTTAGAAATAAAACAAACGCTCTTAATATCCAAACTCCTGAACGAATCAGACTTCAGAGTAATTAAGAGGTAATTTTGAAAAAACAAACAGATTAGAAGTGCYAATTCTAGCGTATTTTGCTTGCATTATTGGTTTTTCGATTAGGAATACCCCATATGTCTTAAAAGGCTTAGCTTTATTTGGTGTATTTGGCCACCCTTGATTAAAAAGGAGTTGCAAGTTTTTGAGATGTTTATAAAATGAGGCAATTGGAGTTCTTGTAATTGAGTAATAAACTATCATATTCGAACTTATGTATGATGTGGAATAAAAGACTTGCAAACCAACTCTATTAAATAAAACTTGTTTTCATTGTAGTTTCAAAATACATACAGTAGCACACAACAAATTAATACGTTGCAACTTTCACGAACCTAATTTTTTACTCTTCGACGGAGAAATAATAGGKTGGTTAGTAGGTCCATCCCTGCCGAGTAGCGTGATGCAAAATTAAAAGGATGTGCATCCGATGGCTTTGATGCTTATACCTCGAGTGGGTGAAAATTTGATGCTGTTCAATTTTAGTGTGSTTGAAAGCTCAATATACCTTCGTCTTTGGAGTGTAGTAACCTAACCATTGCATAACCCTGTCTTGAATGCAAACCAAACAGCCGACCCCATTAGAAGGCCATGTTATGGGTTTGGCAAAAACTTACCAGAGATGACATCGATCACATACATAATTCTGTGTCTTAAAGGAGAGTGAAATSGAGAGAAAGAGAGTGAGTCAYTGTCAGTTTACGTTCTTTTTTCTTTCTTCTGCATCTCCGATATGGGTCTCTCCTGCTTCAAAGAACTGCGAAATGAGATGCTGATAAGCTGGTGCTTTAGAAGGCAGGTGCATCTTATACGATTTATTTTGCATATTTTTGTTTAAATCCAATTTTGTTCTGTGTGTATTTTCTTCTGGAACTGTGCACRTAAATTTATTGTGTAGCTTCTTTTCTAAGGGGAATCGTGGTGGTCAAACTGCGGCATCAAATYGTGKCTAACCACCGCTATTCGACCGCGATTTCTAGGTGGTATACCGCTGAAAAAACCGCGATTTGCATCTGATGGATTTTTAGGTTTTTGGGCTTATAATCGTTGTGCTTACTCGATGTTGGGGTTGTTTAGGCTTTTGGGCTTATTTGCCGGGTTGTAGTTATTTAGTATTATAGTTTAGGCCTATTAATCGTCAATCCACGTTACTGGTTGACGTTTTCCAGATCGCAAACCTCGCCAATCAGTGTTCCTCCTGTCTTCTACTTTGCCATCAATACAATCCGAGTTACAAACTTCACCAATCGACATCTTCCAGGAAAAAGCTCCTGTACGCGCTATATTTAATGAATACAAATAATATGTTAAGCCATGTATGCATACATACATATTATATATATATATATATATATATATATAATTCTAACAACTATTAAATGGACGCAATAACCACTATTCCAAAATCAGAGTAATGAACCGTGATTTCATATTTTGACCGTCGTAACAACATAGGTAATATTTAGATTCAGTGATGGTCTAATATCATGGTTCATATAAAYCTGAGGTGTATCTTGTGTTCAAGATGATGCATCTTCTTCTTTAGTCCCAACAGATAATGCTSAACTCTTAATTAATAGCCCGAAAATAGTGTGGAATACAAGTCTTTATAATATGAACCAGATGCAAAAATAGCAGCCCTCATACAAGGTCAGAAACTGGTAAACAACCGCARACACCAATAGAGCACAATAAACCGAAACATAATCTGTTTGTAGGTCTGATCCCAACTAATTAAACCATATAACACTTTTATTTCAATTTTGCCAAAGGCCATTGAAATCAGAGACCAAACTAAAGAGACATTCAGCCCCATCCCAACTGGTTTAAAATAAAAAAAGCACTTGTTCATGTTCCAGCTTTTGTTGTTATTGGTCTAATTACATGGATSAACACAAATGCATGACACTTGTAAGATTGATATATATATGGTGTTTTAATACTAATACTGTYGCAGATTTTGGATGTTGAAGGAACTCATTCCTCATGATGATCAAAACAGAGATAAATGGGTCCTTTTTCTTAGAGGTATTTTTATTTTGTCATTCACCCAAACTGACACACGTTTGGTTCACTTTACAGGTTGCATCATAGATCTACGTATGCATGGATTTGATAATCTGGTAAAGAAATGAATTGAATTTGCCTTGATGAATTAAACCAGGTTGTTTTATTTTGCACATCTAGTACTGCAACTGAGGTTGCCAATACTTACTCTTTCTCCTAGAAAGGACAAGGCGACATCAGTTTCCGATAGTGGTTATTGGGATTTGGGAGTACAAGTGCAAAAACTGAGAGTTTTTTCTGGACCTTGACCATTCATATGTTCTAAACAGGGATTATGTATAATTTGATTCAGAATTTCTCACAGGCTTTTGGCATATGAGCTATGATGGTTGATATGGCCAGTAATTGAAGAGGAAAGCTCTTCATTCCAGGGTACCTCTAAATTTCTTTATGATGTTTTGGCTTCTTACATGCATGTCCTTTTACAAAATATATATGTTCCCAATCTATAAGCTATTATATACATGTGACGGATGCCGAATCCACCAAATAATAAATTCCAACTACGAACTAATTACAACCAAAATTGTAATAACGGTAAGTCGGGTCGAATCCACAGAGACTCGGTTTAACTTACTATGTCTAGAAAAATCAAATACAAGGCGATGGCTTAAAAGTAATTAAAAGGGGGGGGGGGGGGGTTGGATTTGATTAATTTGACTAAACATGCGATTAAAATTTATTATAAACAATGAGAACGAAATCCAACATTAGTTCACTCTCGATGATGATGTAAATGCTTATCAGCGATCTCGTAAATGTAAAAAGATAGGACAAGCTCAAGTCGGGTATGGTTATCAACAAGCTCTGACAACCTTCGTTTTCACCTAATTAGACATTAGCTAAAATCAGTTCTTTAGCTAAATCTTAACTACAAGTGGAACAATGAACAAGCTTTCAACTTCCCAAGCGTAATTAGCTTTAACGAATTAGAAAACACCGACTCAAATAATTAAGCTCATATGCTTGGCTTAATATCACTTTGATTATGAGATTTCGAGAACTCAAATTGAAAACTTTATTGAATTCAAAGAGTTCCATTGTCACTCTATCAAAGCCACAAGACAATTACGTATCTAATGTTTTGAATAACAAGTATTCATAGGACTGTTAACTAATCAGCCAATGTAATTAACATTCAAATGAAATTAACGATTAACCTATAAATCAAACAAATAAACTTGTGATCCCAAACCATTACAACGACATCTCAAAGTGRGAAAACATCAAAATCTAAAGTTAACTAATGTTGGAATAAATAAATTAGCCACACATAGCTAAACTAGGTTACCGATTCTAAAGATTTTAGGATTTACCGAAAGAATCAGTTGATGATAAAAGTCACGCCCCAGAAAACAGTCGACGTGCTCCCAATCTCTCGCTCAATCAAAAACTGCTTCTCTGTTGGGTTGTTGTTGGATTTTACTTTTTTTTTATGTTGGGCTGCTGTTGCTGTTGGGCTTTTTTTTGCTGTTGGTGGGCTGCTTGTTGTTGGACTGCTTGCTGCTGGTGTTGGGCCTGCTTGTTGTTGGATTGCTTGCTGTTGGTGTTGGGCCTGCTTGTTGGGCTGCTGTCGGTGAGAGTTAGAGATGGCCAAAACCCGGTCCCGGGTCGGTCCCAATCGGTCCTCACCTTTCTCATAACCGGTCCCGGTC
>NW_020201702.1:0-4117 GCF_001531365.2 Cynara cardunculus var. scolymus
AGGATCCAAGTCCTTTAAGTTCAACAAGAAACCATTACAGAGGTCGATGGAGAAGGTCTGTCCTAGGTGTCGACAATATCATCAAGGAGAATGCAAACCAGAACCGATGAAATGCTTCAATTGTGGTGAGATTGGACATTCATCAAGATTATGTCCGATGAATAAAAGATGTTTCAACTGTAATGCACCAGATCATTTTAAATACAAATGCCCATAGCTCAAAAATCCACAACTAAGTTTGGGAAATACTACAACGGGTAGTCGAGGGAGACCAAGTATGAATAGAGGTGGGCTAGGAAGGGCGCAAGGACGATCCTTCCAAATGACTAAAAATGAGGCAGAGGCAGTTCCAGACATGGTAACATGTACTTATTCCATCAACTCCGTATATGCTAAAGTGCTATTTGATTCGGGTGCGAACTTTTCATTCGTATCCCCTACTTTTGCTGAAATTGCATGTTTAATTTCTATGCCACTTGACAAAAAGTTGGTGGTCGACACCGCTAATAGTCAAGAAATTGTTTCTTATGTGTTCGATAAATACACCATTTCCATCGAGGGTTATGAGTTGCCTATTCAATTATTCCCTATGCCGATGAAGGAATTCGATGTAGTGGTGGGTATGGATTGGTTAGCCAAAAATCAGGCAACTATTTTATGTAACCAAAAGAAGATTGAAATTAAGTTGCCAGGCAGAGGAACAGTCATCATAGGTAGTGATTATCAAGATTATCATACCAGTCTTCTCTCTATATTGAAAGCTCGTAAGTGTATACATAAGAAATGTCAAGGGTTTTTGGCTTATGCTATCAATGCAAACAGAGAAGGGCAAGAATCAGAATAGATCCCAATTGTCAAAGAATACCCCGAAGTCTTTCCCAAGGACTTGTCTGGTCTTCCACCAAACAGAGCCATCGAGCTTAAAATTGACCTAATACCCGGGGCAGCACCAGTAGCCAAAACACCATACAGATTAGCCCCATCAGAGCTTAAAGAATTGGTGACTCAATTGAAGGATCTACTTGACAAAGGTTTTGTTAGACCAAGTACTTCACCTTGGGGAGCTCCGGTTCTATTTGTTAAAAAGAAGGACGGGTCAATGAGAATGTGTATAGATTATCGGGAGCTTAACAAAATGACAGTTAAGAATAAATATCCATTACCCAGGATTGATGATTTATTTGGTCAATTAGTTGGGGCCAGTTACTTCTCAAAGATTGATCTGCGATCCAAATATCATCAACTGAAAGTCAGAGAAGAAGATGTTCCTAAAACTGCGTTCAGAACAAGATATGGACAATATGAATTTTTGGTGATGCCTTTTGTCCTAACCAATGCACCAGCAGCCTTCATGGACCTGATGAACAGGGTGTGCAATGAATATCTTGATAAGTTTATTATTGTATTCATCGATGATATTTTCAGAACATGCAGAACATCTTCACCTAATTTTGAGTCTCTTGAGGAAAGAAAAGTTGTATGCCAAGTTATCAAAATGTGAATTTTGGTTAAGGGAAGTCCAATTCCTTGGCCATGTTGTGTCACAAGAAGGAATCAAAGTGGATCCATCAAAAATTTAAGCAGTAGAAAAATGGGATACACCAAGAAATCCTTCAGAAGTCAGAAGTTTTCTAGGCTTGGCCGGTTATTATCGTAAATTTATTCAAGATTTTTCAAAAATAGCGGTACCTCTAACCAAGCTGACTAGTTTCATTGGGCCGAAGAACAAAGAAGGGCCTTTCAAACCTTGAAAGATCGCTTGTGTAGCGCACCAGTTCTATCTCTACCCGATGGAACGGAAGACTTCATTGTTTATAGTGATGTATCGAAGTTTGGCTTAGGCTGTGTTTTGATGCAAAAGGGAAAGGTAATCGCATATGCATCACGACAATTGAAAGATCATGAGAAGTGGTACCCAACACATGACATGGAACTAGCGGATGTAGTTTTTGCCTTAAAATTTGGAGGCACTATTTTCTAGGAACAAAGTGCAAAATTTATACATACCATAAAAGCCTTCAGCACTTGTTCAACCAGAAAGAGTTAAATATGAGGCAACGTCGATGGATAGAACTAGTCAATGATTATGACTGTGAAATTCTTTACCATCCAAGGAAAGTTAATGTTGTAGCTGATGCTTTAAGCCAAAAAGAAATAAGTGGAACTATCAAAACTGTGGCGATGAAAATAAGTGTAAAACCAGATTTTCATACCAACATTCAAAGATGTCAAGAAGAGGCTATTAAAGGAGATCATTCAAAAGTCGAAAGATTGGGAAAAATGATTGCTAACATAGAAAAGAACAATAAAGAAATTCTATGCTTCCAAGAACGAATCTGGATACCACGCTATGGGAATATTCGCGATATAATTCTGAAGGAAAGTCATGAATCTCGATATTCCATCCATCCAGGAACTAATAAAATGTATAAGGATTTGAAAACTTTTTATTGGTGGCCAGGACTAAAGAAAGACATAGCAAGGTATGTAGAAAAATGTATGAYGTGCCTACAAGTAAAGATAGAGCATCAGAGACCCTATGGAAAACTGCAATCCTTGGAAATTCCTGTTTGGAAWTGGGATCACATCACAATGGATTTTATTATGAAGTTACCCCGAACCCCAAGAGGGTATGATGCCATATTGGTAATAGTGGATCGCCTATCCAAATCTGCACACTTCCTACCGATAAAAGAAAGTTATTTATTGGAAAAGTTAGCCCAAATTTATATTAAGGAAATTGTGACAAGACATGGGGTTCCACTATCTATCATATCGGACAGAGATAGCAGATTTACATTGAAATTCTGGGAAAGTTTTCAAAAGGCATTAGGATCCCAAATTCGATTAAGCACATCATATCATCCTCAAATAGACGGACAAAGTGAAAGAACAATTCAGACACTTGAAGATATGCTAAGAGCTTGCATCATAGATTTTGGAGGATCATGGGAAGATCATCTTCCACTAATAGAATTTGCATACAATAATAGCTATCATTCCAGTATCAAAGCGGCTCCATATGAAGTGTTGTATGGTCGGAAATGCCGAACCCCTGTATGTTGGAATGAGGTAGGTGAGAAATAACTAACAGGTCCCGAAATTGTGGAAGTAACTTCTGAAAAGATTGATCAGATTCAGGAAAGAATTAAAACAGCTCAAGATCGTCAGAAAAGTTACGCCAGATAAGCGCAGAAAATCAATTGAATTTTGCGTGAATGATTTAGTAATGTTGAAAGTTCCTCCCTGGAAAGGAGTTATGAGGTTTGGAAAGAAAGGTAAACTCAGTCCAAGATATATTAGTTCATTCAAAATCTGTAAACGAGTTGGGCCAGTAGCTTATCAATTGGAATTACCAGAGGAACTTAGTCTGATTCACAATACTTTCCATGTGTCAAACCTAAGGAAATGCCTTGCTGATCCTAGTTTGGCAATACCACTTTCAGAGATTAAGTTGGATGAAAAACTGAATTTTGTGGAAACTCCAGAAACTATAACTGACCATAAAACCCGTGTGTTGAGAAACAAGGAAATAAGTCTAGTAAGGGTACAGTGGCGATTTCACAAAGGTTCAGAAGCAACATGGGAATTAGAACCAGATATGAAGGAAAAATATCCATGGTTATTTGAATGAATTCTAGGACGAAATTCTTATAAGGGGGAGAGAATGTTATAACCTGGTTTCAGATATCCTGGGTCAAGGTAAATTTTACGTGATTAATTGATAAATTATAAGATGGTATGCGCGAATTTGGCAACAATACATGACACATGAAATAAGTGCATACATGTTTGGATAATATGAATATTTTATTGAGATAGTGATACCTTAGTAATGAAGCAAATAGGTCTTTAAAATAATGAAATCCACACCGTCATATCCAATTTTATATTATTAAAATCTTTCACCGCCTAGGTGAGGATATTTAAAGAAAAGTTTGGATAAGGTTATCCTTATCACTGTCATTCTTTTAGAAAAAGAACCTGTGTGTGTAAGATAAGGTCTTCTTCAAGAATTGTTACTTCAAAAGTACTTGAAGATTCTGTGTCAAAGTAAAGTTTTTGCTGTGTGTTTATCATCAAGAAATCTGTTTGATAAGGTGAGTGGTTTTGAAAC
>NW_020201702.1:4227-9949 GCF_001531365.2 Cynara cardunculus var. scolymus
TTAACAGTTTTTATGATGTTATTATTTTGGAATATGTTTCTAGATAAATATGAAACAAAGTTGTGTTCGTCAACAACCTTTGAGAAGTTGTTGTTCGAATCGATTTTTGGGAATTGTTTTGGAAAGAATTAAACAGTATCTGGGTTTTTAAAACAGTTTGAATGAGTTTTACAGAAAAACAGAGTTTTAAACTGTTTTGGGAGAACATGTTGTTCTTGAGAATAGAAGGTTTTGAGTATAAACCTATGTTGAAACCATGATTTGGTTTGGGAATTATGAACAGGTTCACTCTGACATATATGACTGAGGTCTGTCTTTGGATGAACTACTTCATATGAATTAATGGGAGGAACCAGAGGCTCTGGTAGAAAGACTAGAGGAGCTCCGGTCATGCTTATTGAAAAATATTCTAAGTATGGTTTGGAACCAGAGGCCTGATGGACACTTTGGAACCAGAGGTCGATGGACTGGAAAACCATTATTTTTCTAAGTATGGGATTTTGAACAAGAGGCCCGATAGACTTAAACATGATGCGATTATTTTATTATTCTTCATTATGATTGAGAGATTCTTTGATAAATGTTTTTGGTGATCTCCCTCTGCATGGCATGAAAAAGGGAATCTCACTAGACTTTTTTCTAACCCTCATTTTGTGTTTTCAAAAATATGTGTGCAGGTAATACCAGTTATAATATCGATAAGGGAAAAAGCATTATATGATTACCTCCCTTATGTGCTTAAATGTTGAAGACCATATCTAGATGTGTTTTGGAGAAGAGCGATGCTAGTTTAAAAATGCATGTATTTTGAAATGTTTAAGTTATGCAAATTTGTATTGTAACCTGTAGCATAGACTCTTGTAATTTTGGACCTATGTGGGAATCTATGTATTCTATGAATGAATTCTATGTAATATGCAATGTGTGGAGATTTGGGGTGTCACAAATCTTGACTTCCATTATGGGAATTCCTGCCAGAATTGAGACTGGCAGAGTTGAAATTAATCCAGCAGTTCCAGTTATCAATAATCGGGAAGGAGATACAAAGATGTTCTTAACTTGCAAGCCACCAACTTTATCGGGAGACAGAGATCCAGTTAAAGCCATGTGTTGGATCAAAGAGATAGAGTCTGTATTCAACACTATTCGGTGTGCAAAATGAGATAAATTCAGATTTCCAGTTTTTGTTTTGAAGTCAAATGCTTTGTTTTGGTGGGAGGTGGAATCATTGGCCAAAACAGATATTCTACAAACTATGGCATGGGCAGAATTTGTGAATAGATTTAAAGAACAATTCTATCCTAAAACAGCGGTCAGACAGATGGAAGAGGATTTCTTAAAGCTGGAACAGAGCTTTGGGTCAGTCAGAGAATACACGGAGAAATTCATAGAATATTCAAGGTTTGCTGAGCATTACATCTCAACAGAGGCAAGAAAAGTAGAACGATACATTTGAGGTCTTGAACCATCCATCAGGGAATTTGTTATAGCAATGAATCCTGCTACCTTTCCAATGGCAGTAGATGCAGCAGAAATCACCGAGAGGAATAAGAATAGAAGTGAAGAAGGGAAATAGATGGAGAAAAGAAAATGGGAAGGATCTTTGGCCAGCTATCGAGGATAAAAAACTGCCAAGTTTAGTAATAAAGCAATGCAATGACCGATGGAAAGAGCCTGCCCCCGATGTCGACAGTATCACAAAGGAAAATGCAGAATCGAGCCAATAAAATGTTATAACTGCGGTGAAGTTGGGCATACTTCGAATTTCTGTTGACAAAACAGAAAATGTTTTCATTGTAATTCCACAGATCATTTCAAGAATAATTGCCCACAATTGAAAGCTCCACAGCTTACTATTGGAAGCAATACTTCGACCAGCCATGGGAAACCAAGTATGGGTAGAGGATCGGGTGGGGCGCGGGGTCGATCTTTCCAAATGACCAAACATGAAGCAGAAACTACACCCGATGTAGTAACAAGTACATATTTCATGAACTCCTTACATGCTAAAGTGTTATTTGACTCGGGTGCAAATTTCTCGTTTATATCCCCATCATTTGCTTTATGTGCTCATATGAATTCTGTGCCACTTGACGATAAGTTAGTAGTTGATATTGCTAACGGTCAAGTATATATGGATTATGTGTTTAAAGACTGCACTATTGTGATTGAGAAATGTGAGCTACCCATCAGATTATTTCCCATGCTTATGAAAGAGTTTGAAGTAGTAGTGGGAATGGATTGGTTAACCAAGAATCAGAGCAGCATTAATTGTGATAAGAAGATGGTCAGAATAATATTACCAAACAGAAAGACAGTTAATATTCATAGTGATAGTCAAAGTCATTCACACGGATTGGTATCAATAATGAAGACTAGAAGATGCCTGCAGAAGGGGTGTTAAGGATTTTTGGCCTATGTAATCAATGCCAAAAAGGAAAAAGAAGAACAGAGATTGATCCCAGTGGTCAGTGATTTTCCAGAGGTATTCCTGGAGGATTTTTCTAGTCTTCCACCAAATAGAGATATAGAACTCATAATTGACCTCTTACCCGGGGTGACACCTGTAGCCAAAGCACCATACAGATTAGCCCCACCAGAGCTAAAAGAGTTAGTCACACAGTTAGAAGATCTGCTCGATAAAGGCTTTATCAGACCAAGTACATCACCTTAGGGAGCCCCAGTTCTGTTTGTCAAGAAGAAAGATGGATCTATGTGAATGTGCATAGATTACCGAGAACTCAACAAATTAACGATTAAAAATAAATATCCATTACCCAGGATAGACGATAAGTTTGATCAGTTAGTATGGGCCATCTACTTTTCCAAGATTGATCTACAATCTGGATACCACCAACTAAAGGTAAAAAATGAAGACATTCCTAAGACTGCTTTCAGGACAAGGTACGAACATCATGAATTTTTGGTTATGCCTTTTGGATTAACCAATGCACCTGCAGCCTTCATGGACTTAATGAACAGATTATGTCGAGAATATCTTGATAAATTTGTGATTGTGTTTATTGACGACATTCTGATTTATTCAAAGACAGAGGAAGAACATGCAGAGCACCTCCGTCTGGTCCTGAGTCTCTTAAGGAAAGAAAGCTTATATGCTAAGCTGTCAAAATGCGAGTTCTGGTTGCGAGAAGTTCAGTTTTTGGGGCACGTGATATTAGAAAAAGGAATACAAGTAGATCCAGCAAAAATTGAAGCGAATGCCAAATGGGAAGCACCAAAGTCCCCATCCGAAGTCCAAAGCTTCTTGGGATTGGCAGGTTATTACCATAAGTTCATACAGAACTTTTCAAAATTAGTCGTACCATTAACCAAGTTAACTCGAAAAAATGTCAAGTTCCAATGGGATGCAGAGCAACAGAAAGCTTTTCAGTTATTAAAGGATCACCTTTACAGTGCTCCAATTCTATCTCTGCCTGATGGAACAGAGGACTTCATAGTATACAGCGATTCATCGAAGTTAGGATTGGGATGTGTATTGATGCAGAGGGGAAAATTCATATCTTATGCATCTCGCCAACTAAAGGATCATGAAAAACAATACCCCACCCATGACATGGAATTAGCAGCTGTGGTCTTCGCATTAAAGATATGGAGGCACTATCTTCTAGGAACCAAATGCCAAATCTTTACAGATCACAAAAGCTTACAACATTTGTTCAACCAGAAGGATCTAAATATGAGGCAGAGGCGATGGATTGAACTCGTTAACGATTATGATTGTGAGATTCTCTATCATCCAGGAAAGGCAAACGTGGTGGCCGATGCTTTGAGCCGAAAGGAAAGAAGTGGTAAGATCAAAGCAATGAAAATATGCTTAACTCCAGACCTTCACCAAGCAATTTTGAAAAATCAGAAAGAAGCAGTTAAAGAAGAGAACCAGAAATTCGAAAAGGTGGGAAAGATGATTTCCATTATGGAGCCAAACAATGAAGGGATATTATGTTTCCAAGGCCGAATATGGGTACCAAGCCATGGTAATACACAAGAAACCATCTTGAATGAAAGTCACAAATCCCGTTTTTCAATTCACCGAAGTACCAACAAAATGTACAAAGATTTGAAAGTATTTTATTGGTGGCCAGGTCTTAAGAAAGATATAGTGGCATATGTACAACAATGAGCACCAAAGATCCTATGGAAACCTACAATCCCTAGAAATACCGGTACGAAAATGGGATCGCATTATGATGGACTTCATTATGAAATTATCCCGAACACCAAAAGGATATGATGCAATTTGGGTAATAGTGGATCATCTATCAAAGTCTGCACATATTCTACCAATGAAAGAGACTTATTCATTGAAAAGATTGGCTCAAATTTACATCAAGAAAATTATGACTAGACATGGTATTCCATTATCCATTATTTCTGACCGAGACTGTCGTTTTACCTCAAAGTTCTGGGAAAGTCTACAAAGAGCTTTGGGATCCCAAATCAGATTGAGTACAGCCTATCACCCACAAATAGATGGACAAAGTGAAAGAACCATCCAGACTCTTGAAGACATGTTGAGAACTTGTGTCATCGACTTTGGGAGATCATGGGATGAACATTTACCATTGAAGGAATTTGCCTACAATAACAGTTATCACTCCAGCATACAAGCGACACCTTATGGAGTCTTGTATGGAAGAAAATGTCGAACACCGTTGTGTTGGAATGAGGTAGGCGAAAAGCAGTTAACAAGTCCAGAAATTGTACAAACAACATCTGAATAGAATGAACAGATTCGGGCAGGAATTAAGATTGCCCAAGATCAACAGAAAAGTTATGCTGACAAAAGAAGGAAACCAATTGAGTTCAACATAAATGACTTTGTAATGTTGAAGGTATCTCCATAGAAAGGTGTTATGAGATTTGGGAAGTAAGGAAAGCTCGGTCCAAGGTATATTGGACCCTTCAGAATCTATAAACGAGTTGGGCTGGTAGCCTATCAATTGAAACTACCACAAGAACTCAGTCAAATTCACAGTACCTTTCATGTATTGAATCAATGCAAATGTTTGGCAGACCGAGTCTAGCAATACCACTTCCTGAGATCAAACTTGATGATAAGTTGAATTTCATCGAGACACCAGAGGCAGTAATTGATAGAAAGACCAAGGTCTTGAGACATAAAGAGATTATTTTGGTAAAAGTACAGTGACGTTTTCACAAGGGTTCAGAAGCAACATGGGAACTAGAATCTGAAATGAGAAACCAATACCCTTAGTTACTTGAGTGAATTCCGGGACAAAATTCTTTTAAGGGGGAGAGAATGTTATAACCGGGTTTTTCTACAAACATGGGTCAAGGTAACCTTATGTGTTTATTATGTGAATTATGTGATAACATGCATAATTATTCTAATATTTGCATGAATTATGTGCAGATGTGTGGTAATTTGATATTATGCATGCATGTGGAAATTTTATAGGCGGTTATATGATAATATAATATATTGTTAAAACCCAGATCTGATAGTAGAACAATTTAATAAGGAAATTCAAGAGAGATTTGTATAAGAAGAAGATGAAATAGAAATCGACGGTGCTTTCTTTATTGAATTGGAAATTACAAACTCTCAAGAACCCTAATCGACTCTCATTAGATGTATCTAAATTTATATGTTTACAATGAATTCTCTATTTGCTCTCATGCTTTTTCTCTACCTGAAACACTACTTATATAGGCAGAAATCCATGATAATCTGAATAAG
>NW_020201702.1:10224-11588 GCF_001531365.2 Cynara cardunculus var. scolymus
TTTGGCACAACAACATCTTCAGATGTTCCTTTCTTAGCCCCGATTGCTTAATAAAACTTTTTGAGATAATTATTAGCATCAATTTGATGCTAACAATCTCCCCCCAAAGTTTTATGAAGCAAGCATCTTCATGAAGTCTTCAGGTCTTCTTCCCTCTGCTTTCTTGAATGAAGCTTAGAGTGCTTGGTCTTGATGGAATTTTCAAGCTCCCCCTGAATGTAGCTCTTTGTTCTTCATTTTCAACTCGTAGATCAAAATATATTCAATGTGAATGCATCACCACTGATTGCACAAGATGCTGCTATAATCTGCCCACAATCCAGCACATTCTTTGAAGCACAGAATAGCCACTCACCCCAAAAGTAGCAAATTCATCCAAAAAGGGATAGATAAATGTGTGAATTACTTGACAAAACAGTGCAAACAGTCTAATGACAAAGAAACTTTCATTGAACCGTAAGTTGAGTAGGAATTCAGCTTTAGAGCTTGATTCAGTTGGAGATAACTTGAATAACCAAAGCAAACACCATTGAAATTGAGAAGCGGAGAGAAGAATTAACATTTAAGCTTTATGACTTCAAGAAATAGCAGGTCAATTCAAAGAAAATTGACAGAATTGTTGTTAAGGGCAAAACATGAAGGAAATTTGCCATAAACATGTAGCAATGGTGATTACAGGCAAAGAAAAACTTTAAGCTATAATAGATTCAAATCCACACAAAGATAGAAGATGAAAGAATACTCAAGATATTGACTATAATTATATGTTTGTATAAAACGGCAATTGCCTTAGGCTGTGAGTACCATGCACTCTTGCTAAAACGCCTATGCGTAGATTTGACAAAATCAAAGTTCAATAAGTCGACTGACTCSAAGAAACTCTATAAACCTAAAGATTCAAGATCAAAAAAGGTTCGAATTCATCCAAGAACAAATCCCTTAAAAGGAATTTGATTAAACGTTTAAACATATGATGAATTCAGAGTTTTTGGGACCAAACTGCAGTCGAAAAGGAAGAAGTTCATGAGAGTACTTTTCAAGAAAATTGAATCTACTGCCCGAAAGATCGTATCGATAGAAATTAATCGATTTGGCTCTGATACCACTTGTTAAAACCCAGATCTAACAGTAGAACAATTTAATAAGGAAATTCAAGAGAGATTTGTATAAGAAGAAGATGAAATAGAAATCGATGGCGCTTTCTTTATTGAATTGGAAATTACAAACTCTCAAGAACCCTAATCGAATCTCATTAGATGTATCTAAATCTATATGTTTACAATGAATTCTCTATTTGCTCTCATGCTTTTTCTCTACCTGAAACACTACTTATATAGGCAGAAATCCATGATAATCTGAATAAG
>NW_020201702.1:11933-18279 GCF_001531365.2 Cynara cardunculus var. scolymus
TTTGGCACAACAACATCTTCAGATGTTCCTTTCTTAGCCCCGATTGCTTAATAAAACTTTTTGAGATAATTATTAGCATCAATTTGATGCTAACATATATAATTCAAACCTTCATGGTTAAGAAAAGGTTGATTATAAAATATTATCTTTCCACCGTCTAATGATTTTATATTGAAAAATATCCATTACCGCCTCATCCTAAGTATAAAAGAAAAATGATAAGGTAAAATTCTTATCAGTTCACTATTTTACAAAATATACAAGAGAAATTTAAAGGTGGTGAAAGCATTCTTGAAAGTGTTCTTGGAAAGTATTCGTGAAGAATATTGCGGTTTAAGGATTCCGATTATTTGCTGTGCATTATTACCTGCAGAATTTGTGGTTTTAATGTGAGTTTAACCTTTTTATTATAACCGTAAGTAGTTAATCTGTTGTTTAAATCCTATAATCTAATAATTACAGATGATTGAGATTTAGAAAGAATTTGGTGAAAACTGTTTTTAAACAGTTTTGAAAAAAATGTTTTATGGTTCAAAGAGTAGAACCTGTTTTGAAGAGATTAAACATAAACTGTTCTTTAGAAACAGTTTTAAAACAACACCTTGTTTTGGAAGAACAAGATGAGTTGAGCAATTTGATTTAAAACAGAGTGTTCTTATGATTTGAAAGGTGTGAATATAAACCTGTGTTGAGAATATGATTTGGATAAAAACTATGAATGAGGTTCACTCTGACAGAAAGGTATGCAACCTGTCATTGGATGAAGTAGTTCATATGAATTTCAGGGGAAATAAGGATGCTCATTGTGTGTGATGGATAGCTATTGCTATAAACAGGGGATTTATGGATGTAATAAGGATGGTCGTTGTGTGTGTATGCATGGTATAACACTTGCCATTATATCTAATAAGATTACAACAGATTAGAGTTCTCTCTTCTTGGTGATTTGAGGACTTAGAGATGTTGTTCTTATTGGAAATAGTAGTATTGATGTTATGGTTACGGGAAAATATGACCTATGGTCATTAATTTTGATTAAAAGCATTTTGGAACAAAATGTTCATTTTTATGAGGAAATAGAAATGCTCTGTTTGGTTCTCACTATTGGACCAGAGGGTTCTTGTTATTGATTTGATGATTATGAAATTTTTTACTAAACGTATTAGTTGGACCAGAGGCTTTGTATCTATTGATAAGAGCTTTTGTATCAAAATCATATTTTTAAGAAGTTTTAAGAAAAAGGAATTTATACATAAGATTTTATATGAAAGACAGACCAGAAGGGCTCTTGTCGACTCGCACGTTGAATCAGAAGCTCTGGTTGGTCATAACTTTTGAACCAGAAGCTCTGGTTAGTACAACCAGAGGCTCTGGTCGAATAAGAGCTCTATATAGCTATTCTCTTTGTGAAAAAGGCTATCTTATTTGATTAGAAGCTTAACAAAAGAACACTAAGAAAATTATATGAATCAAAAGCTCTGGTTAGTACAACCAGAGACTCTGGCCGAGGAAATAAAAGCTCTGGTAGACAAACCAGAGGGGCTCTGGTCCTGTTTAGTGAAATATATTCCAAGTGTGGTTTGGAACCAGAAGCCCGATGGACTAAAACAGAATATGATTTTTAGTCTTTGACAACATGAGATGGATTATTTGAAATAAATGTTTTAGTGATTTACACCCTGCATTACATAAAAGGGAACCTCACTAGACATTCATGTCTAACCCTCATTTTGTGTTTTCAAAAATATGTGTGTAGGTAATGAGAATAAGGGAAAAAACATTATGTGAATTACTTCCCTATGTGTTTTGCAATATGAAGATCTTGATTAGCCATGTTTTGAAGATTAGATGTCAAGACACAAGAAGCATGTACTTTTGAAAATTTTGAGTTGTGTAATTTACATTAAAGGCTCTTGTATTAAGGACCTATGTGGGGAAAACTTGTATTCTATGTATAAAATATGTGTTATATGCAATGTATGGATTTGGGGTTGTTACAATGACCATCCTGATTCCTTCGTTTGAGAAGACGACATGTGGTGGTTGGGTGGTCTGTCTTACAAACTTGTTGCGCAGGAGGTTCATCAATTCTGGTGATACCATTGGAGGATTGAGAGCTAAACCTTCATCATGATCATGGTACAAGTATTGATAGATAATTTTCATCATCACTGGCTCCCTTGGTTGCATCTCTGGACGTCTCCTTAGCGACATCATGTTTGCAATAATTTCATGGACGACGCCTTGAGGAGGATGCCTCGATGAGGAGGGAATGTCTGTCTGCACCTGCGGTGGTTGGGTTGTCGGTTGTGTTTGGGTTGGTGATGGAATGGTTTCTTGTTGGGTTGGCTCAGTGTGGGGTAGTTCTGGTTCATTGGGCTCTGGATAGGTGGTTTCTAGTTCATTGGGTTCTGTGTGGGCTTGAGGTTGTTGGGGGTGAGGTAGGTTGGGTGATTATAGGTTCTGTTTGTATGGGTAAGGTGATGGAAGGTTCTGTGGTACAAGGGTTTGATGATGGAGTTAAGGGTAGGTTAGGGGTTGGTGATGGAGTAAAGGGTGGGTTGGTTTCTGTTTGTGGGGTTGATGGGTCTTCATCAGATGAAGAACTAAACTCAATGGGTTCTTGGGTGGTGGCTAAGGGAACATGTACATTGTGTACATCTTCAGAGGGCTAAGCCTCTGGTTCCCTAGCTTGGGTTCCTTGGGATGTGGATGGTGGTTGGTTTTGTGATGGTGATGGTGGTGCAACGGACTCCATTTGTTGAGCAGTAGCAGCCGGGTTCTCCCCCTCATGAGGACCAAGACCATGATCATCTTAGTCTGGATCCTCATTCCTTGGCCTCTTCTACGGGCGGCTTAATGAGCAAGATGCTCCTCTGCTCTTCTTCTTCTTTTCTTCCCTGAAGGTCGCAAGATACGCCTTCAGGACCTGCTGTCTTCGATTCTCCTCCATAGAGTGAAGGAGAGAGTTGGTGCAAGCCTGTTGATTGGCAAGGCTCTGGCAGAGAGCCTTGGCTAGTTATACGGCTCGATGAACGAATTTTGCACTTATCTCATTGAAAGATGAGAAAAGTGCCTTTGACAGAGCCCTTAGGTCAGCTCTGGTGGCAAACTCTGTGGTGGAGGTGGATGTTGATGGGGGAGGAGGGATAGATGTTGAGGTGGATGCGGGTGGTGGGATGGGGAGGGAGGCTATTATATTCCTCACCTCTGCAGTAAAGGAGGTAAAGGCTTCATCAAAGGATGGAGCTGCAGAGGGGGTGGAGGAGGGGTTGGTTGAGGTATTTGGGCTAATATGGTGGCTGGGAGTGAGGTAAGGGTAGTTTGTATGGTGGCTATTTGGGTGGAGAGATAGGCGATGGTTTCATCGATAGATGTGGTTGGGGGTGGGGGTGGTTGAGGGATCTGGGAGAGGATGGTGGTTGTAAGCACTAGACATGTACTGTAATACTTGTAATATTTCCAATATTAATAAAATGAGTATTCCATGTACTTCACTGAAAAAATCCCTGAAAAAAGTAATAGGGACACAAGTCTATGAGTTCCAGTGTTACTTTTCGCATTCACTGACAGTCTATAAATCAGTGAATAAACTTTAAGTTTCAGTTTCCGTACTTGTAATTTTCTTAAATATAACTTAAGAAAACTTCTCAAGCTGAGATGTACCAAACTAAAAAAGATCCCTGAAAAAAGTAATAACGACACAAGTCTATGAGTTTCAGTGTTACTTTTCACATTCACTGACAATCTATAAGTTAGTGAATAAACTTTAAGTTTCAGTTTCCGTAGTTGAAATTTTCTTAGATATAACTTAAGGAAAATTCTCAAGCTGAGACTGACTAACTGAAAAAGATCCCAAAATAGTAAAAAAGGACATGTACTTTATATGTAACTTTTCCTTACTATTATTTGATAAGACAACCTTCTTTATGTTGTCTTGTTATCATCAAATAGGGGGAGATTGTTGATCCTATCTCTCAGTGATTTGATGATAATCCCTTTTCACTTATACGTTGTATTTATGTTTCTGTCTTTACAGTTCCAACGATCTTCACTGAGCATGTTCAGTGATCGCTGAAGAACTTGTATTGTAAATCTATCAAAAACAACGATACTTCAAGAAGACAACATTCACACCAAAGAACCTTCAGCAAACGTTGAAGACTGAAACTGAAGATTAGAGACTTGCGAGTACGTGATCTGAAGTGGTACTCAGTGATTACAAACCTGTCTATATATGTATGAAGACTGCTCAAGCTTCAGCGAATGATGAAGAGACCTTCAGGTCATTCCAGCATTCAGAGATCAAAGGAAGCTTGCTTAGCACGATTGTTGTTGTCTTGTCCTTATGCACACAAAGGACAAACCCATACCCTTATGAATGTTGGTACGGTACGGAGCCGACTAGTTGACTCTATTGTCCACCAACTTTAGGTAAGGATGTCTGCTCATGAATAGTGTTTTTTGTACTATTCATTGTAGGAAAGGACAAGCCTTCCTCTTAAGGCTTGACACGCACTCTAACCCTACCATATTGCATTAAATGGTCATTTAATGCACTGGGTATGAATAGAAGTGTTTCTTCTCCATGCAGAATTCGCGCAACTCACTCTCTAACCCTAATTCTTACTTCAAGCATTTTCTAGCTTAAGTAAAGGATCTTCTTTACAACATTTCTTTTCTTGTATTGCTAAGACTTATTATGTAACTAAAGATTGTTTAGATAGGTTTTTATCACTTTATCTTTCCGCAAACAATCTTGTAAAATCTGTATTGATCTTTTTTATCAATATATATTTTTAATTTGAAAATATTGTGTTTGTATCCATCCCCCCTTCTACAAACTGTTTTACTATTCTTGTAGACCCTCAAGGGACCAACAAGTGGTATCAGATCAGTGCTTTCTCTCTATCTTTCTGTTTAGCTATTTTCAGTATTAGTTTATCTCCTTTCTTAGATAACTTTACCGCTTACAAATGGCTTTACAAATTACAAACACACACACAAGACAATGGTTGTCTTGCCAAACCTCCCCGGTTTGTCCGTGACAATTTTAGTCTCTGGAAGAACTGGATGTCCCTCTTTCTTGAAGGTATGGATCCTGAAATTCCACATTATATAGAAAATGGACCATATATTCCATTTGCTATTGCTCCGGCTGTTCGAGCAACAGCTACGACTTTCGCGATTCCTGAACGGTAGATTCCAAAGCTCCCACATCAATGGAGTGATAAAGACAAGAAGAAAATAGCTATAGACAAGCGTGCTAGGTCTATAATAGCTATGTCTCTTCCTGATGAGATTTATCACTCAGTGATGAAACTCAAAACTTCTAAATCCATGTGGGACACACTTTGTGTCCAATATGAAGGAACCACTCAGGTTCAAGAGACCAGAAAGATCAATCTAGTAAGACAGTATGAAAGCTTTCTCTATGGAAAGTCTGAGACACTGTCTGAAGTACATCAAAGAATTAACTGCCTTCTTATTGATCTTAGGGCTGTCGGCAGGGAATATTCTAATTCTGAAACTTAACCAAGTTTTTAGAATGCCTTCCTGAGTCTTGGGACACCTTTTCCATGTGTCTCAAGATGTCAAATGACATGTCCAYTCTTTCTCTTTCTACCTTATATGGGATTCTGCTTAACCATGAGCAATCTCGTCAACTAAAGAGAAATCTTGTAAAAGAGTCCAGGAAAATGAAAATGTAACACCCCCGTCCCGCGTGGTCAAAGACGGGAGATGCCACAATTGGAATAAAMCCAACATGTGCTATATAAAACAGAGCGGCTAATAAAATTTACCAAAAGATAATTACATAACCACAAACGGAGATAAGGTGTCTCAAAATACGGTCCCAAAATATCAGCATGTCCACATTAGTCATCAAAAGTTTAACAAAAATATGACTTAATGAGTTATCTTCAATATTGTCATCTCCGTAGTTCTCATCCCAAAATCCCTGCTAAGTCATGTACCTGCCGAGGACAAGAAAATCTCGGCTGAGCTTAATGCTCAGTGAACGGATAATAATATAAHWAAACAATGAATRTGAGATAACAAGTTYAAAAACAATTGATAACGCCAAATGATAATCCAAAAGAAAGTCAAAATGCCCAAAAGCATATCAAGGGTCTGAAGACCAAACAGCATCACGAGGATGCGTTGTTCCCAAAGGATGATCAGTTCATTCATGCACAAGTGAGGAAAGGGGTGTGAGCACAACACAACAATCCTCTCCGTGAATTTAACCACGGYCAYAAWTCAATATCCGATAATGGTTCCTAGGATCGATCCATACGCCCTCTATTYGACCGGTACATAATCAAGTCCACTTTTAAGGACT
>NW_020201702.1:18561-21983 GCF_001531365.2 Cynara cardunculus var. scolymus
GGATTAGGAAGCCTTATGCAAATGGCTATCCCCGTGTCAAATGAGATATGAAATCCGTACCTTAACCGAATTTGACAATTAACGCACGATCAAATGTAAATTCACGATCAAGTTTGATTTACCCGCGTGCCTAACGAATGCATAAACGGTTACTATTTATAAAGCATAGAAACCATAATATAACTATTCTAATAAAATTACTTAGGTCTTAATCTACTTAGATAACGTAGACTTCAAGAAGGACAGCAGGATATGAATTGAAAACTCAAACGTAAAACTTAACCTTATTCTCTTTCGATCCAACCGTTTCCAACCCTCTTACTTCTAAGCATTTTTAACTACCTTAGAGTCCAATCCAGACTATACTGTCTAAATGAAAGTTGTAGGTTGGTATCATACGAGTCTATTGCGTTTGAAATCATCTCATTTGGATCATCCATCTACTTTATATGAATTTTACAAAACTGCAAATTAATCCCGGATACAGTGTAAACAGCCCCGAAAACACACTGTTTAAAGCCACTTAGAGTCATAACTGGAATTTCGACCCTTAATGAAAGTTATAGTATGCAGTATGATCTTCCTAACTGCAAAATACGAGCTTAATCCGACTTACGATTTGTGAGTTATACACTGCCAAAGTACAGGAGTTACATTGTCGGTAAAATTCGATTCCGTAATTCCCGACTAACTTTTATGATCCAACTTTCATGATTCGCTACATTTACTTCAATTTACTAAACAATAAAACAAATCTAACGGTTGTTAACCCAAGCTTAATCATGCATTTTTACTCCTTTCGACATTTAACCGAACAATTGGTGTACGGTTAAACATTTACCCACAATCTAACCATATTGAAACGATAATATACCCTTTTCATTTATAGATCAATATAACCAGTTCTAGCATTCTAAACATCAAATATATCATGATTTTGATAACATTAATCCGTAAACTTAGATATAAACACAGTTTATAAACCGGTCTAAATAATCCTAAAATAAACACCTTAATGAAACTAAATGAAACTTATACCTTTAAGAAGGGTTCGGAGAGTGGATTCCGAATATATAATTGTTGCCTCGATCCCCTTACTAACTTGACGTAAAATCTAGAGAGAAGACGGCAGAGAAATTTAGAGAGAGAGAGAATTGAGAGAGATTTGAGGCACCGCCTCATATGCATAATATATATATATAATTTAATTTTTTTTATCTTAACCGCCTCATATATATATATATATATATATATATATAAAGTTTAACTATTTGACGGTTTTTACCCTTCAAGTTAAATTCACAACTTTACATCAATATAGGTATAAACACATTTTGACATAAAACTAGTCTAGGGTACAAATTGGTTAAGCATAGGGTACAAATATATCATGCATAATTCTACCAAAATTCTCTTAACCCAATTTGTACGAGTTAACGAAAACACAGATATTATAGAAAAGCTCTCCTTTGGCTTTGATCTCTGAGGCTTCTTCAGTTGAAACTTCTTCTACTCCTTTTGTTTCTTCTCTTCCTCCCATTGTTATCACGGAGATAGATTCTTCTATATCTGAGGACATTCCAGAATCTAATTTAACAGATTTTGATGAGTCCCTTGAACTCCTGACTAAGTCATTTAGGAGGTTCGCCAGTAAGAGCAACTTCTGTAGATTTCCTCAGATGTCCCTTAGGGAAAAGCCAAAGTTTCAAAGAATAGACAAGGCTTCAGCTGTCTGCTACAACTGTCACCGGCCCGGATACTTTGCAGGTGAATGCAGATCAAAGAAGACTGCGACGCCATCTTCTAAAGCCCCTTCCTTCTTCAAGACTAAAGATGAGAAATACTCAAAACTGAAGGAGAAGTACAAGAAGATGAAGAACAACCACCGAAAGGCTAAAGGCCTTATTGCTGAAGAGCATGACTGGGCTGAGTCATCCGATGAATCATCCTCGGATGAAGAGGATAAAGCTTATGTCTGCTTGATGGCCCTAGATGCAGATGAAGGATCTTCAGAAGCATCTACTTCCTCTGAGCCATTTTCTTCTTCTACTCAGGTATATTTCCTGAATGACCCTTCTTCTTCTTCTAGTCTTTCTACACTAGATACGCTGACGGTTGACCTTTACAATGCCCTCAATGCTAAATCGAAAGCAGAAATGCTTAACATTGATCTTCAAGAGCAATTGAAGATTTGCCATTCTAAGATCAAAGAACTGACCTCTGTCGAGGAAAATCTTAAAGATCAGGTTATTGTAAACCAAGCCATCACTGTTGAACGTGAGAAGGCTATCGCTGAACTCAAGGCCGAGAAAGCCACCATTGAAGGGTGGTGCAAAGCTTCCATCGCCAAGATAATGACTGGTCTAGGATTCTCCTATGATCAGCAATAATGTGTTAAAGACAGGTCCATGCTCAAGTTTGGTACCTTCGTCTCTTCTATTCCCAACACTTATTCCTCTCAATCCTCCTCTTTTACTAAGAGTCATCTTGAAGGAACTCCTTTGAGTTTTGGATGCAAAGACAAAGGTAAATCCGTTGTCACGGCATCCTTTCCCAAGAAGTCTAACAAGTCTAATAGATCTACGTCTATTTCTTCAGCTTGTAAAGCTTCTTCTTCTTCAGGGACTAGGAAATCTGAACCCCATCAGAAATCCAAGTCACAGCTCAAGGTGAACTTTTCAACTAAGGAATCCAATTCCTCAAAGGTTCCTCCTAGAACCAATGAGAAGGGAATTCTTGGAGCTGGTCCCGCTTCTAGTCTGATACTTCTTAGCCCTAAAGCTACTCTCAGCTTTAGGAAGTGTAAACACTGTGGTGAGAAAACACATATTGCCAGCAAGTGTCCTTCTGCCGCCAAAGCTGGTTCGCCAGCTAAGGGCAAGAAAGTAGCCAAGGCTGAGAAATCAACCAAGGTGAAATCATCCACAAAGGCTGCACTAGCAACCAAGGTGAAGAAAACCGTTGAAGCCTCTTCTTCAGGCTCGGCGAAGACAATTCCTACTGAAAAATCTTCAGTATCAGACGTTGTAGTTCCTACCACTGAAGCCTCTTTACCAGGCTCAGTGAAGACTTAATGAATATTGAGAAGGATCAGGCCTCTAGGATCACCTTAACCATAGGCGTATCTGCGATTCAGCGTCGCAATATAAATTATGTTGCGGTCATTTTCGATGACCTGGTGCTCAAGTTGAACAAGCACCAGCGAGAAAAGGTGGTGCCTTACACCATGTTTCTTTCAATGGTGTTTGCCAAGATCTTTAAAGATCTCTACCCCAAAGAAGGAAACCTTCATGTTTTCAAGCTTGGATCCAGGATTCTGGATCATAAGCTGAGGGACAGTGATGTGGCACTAAATTCTATTGTGTCCATCACTACCTCTTCTCCTCTGGTGGCCATGACAAGGGTAACCCCCCCCCCCCCCC
>NW_020201702.1:22173-32975 GCF_001531365.2 Cynara cardunculus var. scolymus
CGTATCAGTGGTACCTACCCCAACCGCCTCAGTGACCCAAATCACTGAAGGTGTGAATATCAGCGTCGCCACCGCTGAACACCCACATATCTTCTCGACCAGTTTCTCTTCTCATCCTTCTTTGGTCTTTACACATGTCGATTATCAGCGACTGTCCTTCCTAATATTGAGAAGCGCACCACTGGACCTGAGGTTGCTCCTCTCGACGCTCCTCAGCATACAAATGTCTATCCTCTCGAGGATATCTTTGCTTACGCCAGTGACAATCCCTTTGATGTCACTGATGGCCCCTCAGGTATTCCATCTTCCTACCCTTTCTTTTCTTCTAACCTTGAGTCTTTAGCTCACACTTCTTTTTTTGCAGGTCCTTCTTCGATGCATCAGTCTGATGCTCAAGAAGTGGAAGAGGAAGAAAGAGATAAAGATGATGGAGGAGATGAAGAGATTGATGATGACTATGATATGGCGTCAAACATCAAACTTCTCCTTCCAGCCATTGATATCATCCTCTGTAGGATCAACAGAGTCCACCAAGAGATGCCCCGCCAGGGTGATCTTGATGCGAACTTCCTTGCCATCCAGGAGGACGTTTAAGAAATTCAGAGTCATCTCTAGACTCTCCAAGAAGTTGTTCAAGCCAACACTGATGCCATTGTTGTTCTTCATAGCAGGGCTGATGATGCTCAGGCTATCGCTGATCAGCAGACTGGTCTTCTTCAACAGATCCAGGATGATGTCCATCAACCAGCTCCAATGATCCCACCTTCTTTCTCTGCTAGTGATAGTGCCCAGCTCCATGAGATGCGTGAGGCAACGACAACTCTAGCTAGTGCTTTGCAAAGGCTATAGGAGATACTGGTTCTCCAGTGTTATCGCTTGGACGAACTCTCTGGCCAATTCTCTCAAGTCTTAGCCAGATAGGGGGAGATTAGGTCCAACGCTAGTGAATCATCCGGTGTTGCTCCTGCTCCTTCTTAGGCTGTTAGTCCATTATCAGCTTCAGTTGCAGTTAAAGCTGAGGCTCCTAGAGCTGAAGCGGTTGATGCTCCTGTAATCACGACCACCGAAGCTGCTCTAGCTGAGGATGTCGATGCCATCCCTAGGGATGATGCCCCTTCCATCACTGCTGCTGGTGATGATGATGATGATAAAGATGATGATGATGAAAATGATGAACCTACCGTTCCAGAACCCGGAAGTGATCTACCCTAAACCCTAAACCCTAGATGGTGACGACGACGACGATGATGAAGATGACTTTTCCATCAAGTACCAGAAGCCATCAACCGTCACCAAGGGAGTTGCTCTCAGGGATTCTGCATCCCAAGGGGAGCAAAGGCAAGGTGAATCTACTCCATCAGAGAACTAGGACCCTAAGTCGAAAGGCAAGGCGGTCGCTGAAGAAGGAAAGTTGAAGGTATTGTTCAATATCCCTCAACAACCTTTATTTGAAGACTCTACCTCTCAGGTAGTGATTACTTCAAATTATCAACTTCATATTCCATCAACAAGTTACGGTTGACTGGAGCGGGTACCTGATCAACCCGTCTCTTGTGCTCCTACCGACCAGCAGATGTCTCAGCTAAAGGAGTCACTCGACCAGACTAGAGTAAAAATCCCTCTTCGTACCTCTAGTGGTGGTGAGTTTGACTTCTTGTCTGAAGCTGAAAGACTCGAGGTATTAAGGGCTAAAGAAGAGCTACAGCTTCAAAAGAAGCAAACTTAAGACAGCTTGAAGCTGGCCAAGTCAGTAGCTGAAAAGGTCCTTCCCAAGAAGAAGTCCAAAAAAAAGGTGAACGCTGTCCAAGCCCAGGCTAAACTTCTTTCTAGTGCAGAAGCTGAGCATGAGAAAAACCTGAAGCTAACGGAGAAGAACAAGCGATGGAGCAAAGCAAAGGTGAAAAAGAGAATCAGTCCCTGCCTAATTATTAGCGTCAGCATCAGCGGACGTTCTAAATACGGTGGAACGCTGGTCTCAATGCTCATCACCCAGGAGAATCTTGATGCTATTACCGAGTACCCTTCCTACCTTGGTCGTTATGGATACAGTGAATGGATGGAGATCAGACAAGCCATTCAGCGATCCAAGTCAAGATACAAGAAACTTATCGAGGACACCATCAGCGAGCTTATCAAAAGGATGTCCAGGTATGTCAAGGTCCTTAACAGGCCATCTCTGAAGAAAGGTGGGAAAAAGAAACTTAAGCTCTCTGATCCTAATGATGGATCATTCCTAAGGAACGAACATGAAACAAGGTTCTCCTTAGATAAAATCCTGAAGGGTCATCAGAGTACAGACATATCTATGCTGAATCTTGACTTGCCAGATAAGGGTCCCTATACACYCAACTCTGTGCATTTTAAACCTGAGTTAGGAGTTATATTCCTTGACTATGAAGGTGAAGTCAGATTTCAGAGAATGTCAGAGCTACATCTATGTCCAATGGGNGTGCATTTTAAACCTGAGTTAGGAGTTATATTCCTTGACTATGAAGGTGAAGTCAGATTTCAGAGAATGTCAGAGCTACATCTATGTCCAATGGGCCATCTGGTTTACCTCTTGCTCTGGATAGATGATAGCATGCCTGGAAAAGTCGTAGATCTGAAGATACGAAGGGAATTTCTACATCGAAGAAACCTTGGTGAAGATGTACCTGGTTACATAGATCTAAGTGTTCTAGAACAGTTTCTCTTTGTAACAACAATCCACTTTTCCTTGTAACTTCTTGTACTATGTCTACTTTCAGTGATTGTACTTATAATTTGTAAGCACTAGACATGTACTATAATACTTGTAATATTTCCAATGATTAATAAAATGAGTATTTCATGTACTTCACTCAAAAAGATCCCTGAAAAAAGTACTAGGGACACAAGTCATGAGTTTTAGTGTTACTTTTCACATTCACTGACAATCTATAAGTCAGTGAATAAGCTTTCAATTTCAGTTTCCATACTTGAAATTTTCTTGGATATAACTAGAGGAAAATTCTCAAGCTGAGACTGACTAACTGAAAAAGATCCCAAAATAGAAAAATGGGACATGCACTTTATATGTAACCTTTCCTTACTATTATTTGATAAGACAACCTTCTTTATGTTGTCTTGTTTTCATCAAATAGGGGGAGATTGTTGATCCTCTGTCTCAGTGATCTGATGATATTCCCTTTTCACTTACACGTTGTATTTATGTTTCTGTTTTTTCAATTCCAGCGATCTTCATTGAGCATGTTCAGTGATCACTGAAGAACTTGTATTGTAAATCTATCAGAAACAGAGATATTTCAAGAAGACAACACTCACACCAAAGAACCTTCAGCAAACGTCGAAGACTGAAACTGAAGATTAGAGGCTGGCGAGTACGTGATCTGAAACGGTACTTAATGATTACAAGCATGTCTATATATGTGTGAAGACTGCTCAAGCTTCAGTGAATGATGAAGAGACCTTCAGGTCATTCCAGCATTCAGCGATCAAAGGAAGCTTGCTTAGCACGATTGTTGTTTTCTTGTCCTTATGCACACAAAGGACAAACCCATACCATTATGAATGTTGGTACGGTACGGAGCCGACTAGTCGACTCTATTGTCCACCAACTTTAGGTAAGGATGTCTGCTCATAAATAGTGCTTTTTGTACTATTCACTGTAGCAAAGGACAAGACTTCCTTTTAAGGCTTGACACGCACTCTAACCCTACCATATTGCATTAAATGGTCATTTAATGCACTGGGTATAAATAGAAGTATTTCTTCTCCATGTAGAGTGCATGCAACTCACTCTCTAAACCTAATTCTTACTTCAAGCATTTTCTAGCTTAAGTAAAGGATCTTCTTTACAGCATTTATTTTCTTGTATTGCTAAGACTTAGTGTGTAACTAAAGATTGTTTAGATAGATTTTTATCACCTTATCTTTCCGCAAACAATCTTGTAAAATATGTATTGATCTTCTTTATCAATATATATTTTAAATTTGAAAATATTATGTTTGTATTCATCCCCCCCCCCCTTCTACAAACTGTTTTACTATTCTTGTAGACCCTCAAGGGACCAACAAGGCTACAAGAAGATAACTATCTAGTAAGACTATCTAGCAATATTTTAGGAAAGATAAAGCTTATCTAGACATGGATAATAAACAAAACAAGATAAACTTTGTAGAATGCAGCTGTCGATTGGTCATCTCCAGCTGTCTTCCATGGGGCGTTATTCAACCTTATCTTCATATCTTCATCACACGCCTCTGGTTGAACTAGTATAGAAAACTCCAAGTGTTGGTAACCAGAGAGGCTATGAAGATGCTCTTTCCATCGCACCTCTGGTCGATTCATCGACCCTCTGGTTGTATTGAGGACTTAGCCATTTTGCCTTGATGTCTTCTATCGGCCTTCTGGTTCTTCGTCACTTGTTTTTCTTCATTACTTTTACACATAGGAATTATAGGGTCTAACATGTTGTATGGACGTAAATGTCGAACGTCGTTGTGTTGGAATGAGGTAAGTGAGAGGCAGATGACAGGTCCTGAGATTGTTCAAGAAACTTTCGAGAAGATTGAACAGATCCATGAAAGAATCAAAACAGCACAAGACCGCCAGAAAAGCTATGCCGATAATCGTCGGAAGCCAATTGAGTTTTGTGTGGGTGATTTTGTGATGTTGAAAGTTTCTTCATGGAAGGGGGTTATCAGATTCGGAAAGAAGGGTAAGCTCAGTCCAAGGTATGTTGGGTCGTTCAAAATATGTAAACGAATTGGGCTAGTGGCTTATCAATTGGAACTACCGGAAGAGCTTAGTCTGATCCATAACACTTTTCATATATCGAACTTACGGAAATGTTTAACTGATCCGAATTTAGCTGTACCTCTTCCAGAAGTTAAAATGGACAGTAAGCTGAACTTTGTAGAAACACCAGAAGCTGTAATTGACCGAAAGATCAGGGTGTAGAGGAACAAATAAATCATTTTGGTTAAGGTGTAGTGGCAGTTTCATAAGGGGTCAGAGGCGACCTAGGAATTAGAATCGAAAATGAGAACATAATATATGTGGCTTTTTGATTAAAGAAATTTCGGGACGGAATTCTTTTGAGGGGTAAATAATGTGATAATTGGGTCTTGGTTATCACCCGAGGTAATTAATACGTGATTATTTGTTATATGACTACGTGATAGCATGATAAAACCGATATACTTGATCATGCGAGTATGGGTGTTTTTATGCATAAATGTGTATGCATAATGTGAAAACATATAACTAAAAAAAATATGTGAGCATGCATGGTTATTTATATGCATGATTATGCATGTATGCATGTGATTGTATGGATGAAAGGTATACCATGCATAAGGGATGCATGGATGGTTATATTTGTGCATAAAAAGATTCATGCATGGGTCTTAACATTATGGTGTATGTATGCATGCATGTGGGTTCCTGGCCGCCTTCCATATGTGGAAGAATATAAATAGAAGGTAAAATTCATTTGTGAACTTCTTGCCATTTTGAGAGCTAGTAAGCGATTTAAAGAAAGTAGGGTTGATCGGATTACTTTGTAACTGCATTTCAAGAAGTTGAATTTCAAAAGTGTTTCAAAGGTGAGTGGTCAAATGTTTTAAAATTACCTTGAATTGCATAACTGATTTGTGTTATAACTTATTACCAGGATTAGACTTAAATCGGTCAAAGTGATGTCCGGTTTGTGCTAAATCGGACAAGTGTTGTTCGATATAGCCTTAAATCGATCATAGTGCTATGCGATTTAAAGTGTTAGTGAGATTTGAAATTTATAAATCAGACAAGGATGTTGAACGGAGAAGTAGGAATACGATCAAGGCTACCCGATTTGTTTATAATCCGAATGAAGTAATGTCTGGTTTAGATGTAAACCGGACAAAGCTCTATCGAGTTAATACCAAGTTGTCCGAATATGTAAATTGGACAAGAAGACTTGTGATGTCCGGACTTGTAAATCGGACAAGAAGGAATTGAGTTGTACGGATATGTAAATCGGACAAGAGGACATGTTGTCCGGATAGTTATATCGGTCAAGTCTAAACCGACCAAAGATTGTTAAGTTGACCGGTTTTGCATTTTTGATTAAAGTGTTAAGTTCAAAATAAATTATTATTATTATTCTTTTATGATGATAAAGAATGAGAATTTTCGTAAAGATGATTTTGAACTGATAATGTTCCATTAGAAACATTTATGACTGTAGTCTGTTCTAATTGGAAATATTTTTATAAAATGATTTGATGAGGAAATAAGGGTGGCATATCAAGGAGAGGTGTACCATGTGATAAGGGTAGCATATCAAGAAGAGGTGTACCATAGGATAAGGGTGGTATATCAAGGAGAGGTGTACCTTTGGATATAAGGATGGCATTTGTATGTGTGTTATGTGATATAACTCTTACTATTATATCCTTTAAGATTACTGTGGTCTGGAATATTTATTTCTTTGTGATTTAAAGGTTTAGGATCAGGGTTCTTATTGGAAATTGTAGTCTATATGTTATTAAGAAGGGATAACAGGTTTAGGCCTGAAACTTTAATAAACCTTGTTTTAATTCAAAAGGTTTAAAAGTGGCATTATGAGAAACCTGGTTGATTCAAACTTATTTAGGTTTGGATGTGTTATTTAAAAGCCGAGAGATTGGCTTTGGAATTGGAAAGGTATTGGTATTATGTTTTACTTGTTCATATATTGTTATACATATGAAAAGTTGTTTTGAATAAAGTTTTGGTGGTTCTCACCCTGCAATGACATAAAAAGGGATCTCACTAGACCTTCCGATCTAACTCTCATTTTGTGATTTTAAATATGTGTTGCAAGAGGTGCGGACGGTAAGGGAAAAGGGAAAATGTGATATTTTCGTATATGCATAACTGCTTGAAGATTTCTCTATGATGTATAGTTTTGATAGATGAACGTTGATTTGTACAATAAATGTATTTTGAATTTTTGGACCATGTATTCTATATGATAGATTCTTGTACTGAGGGACCTATGTGGTGTATAAACATGTATTTCTTGTAAATGAAGTATGTGTTATTTGCAATATGTGGTATGAGGTATTACAGTTATCACCAAGGAAAAATCGATTTTTCGTTGGTGTGTGTATGGATCGATTAAAGATAGAGGGGAGCCTCCATTTCAATTGTTTTCTTATTTCTAATCCTCTCATAAAGAGGATTATATACTCCTCTCATAACCCTAACTTACCATATTTCGAACAAGGCATAATAAAGCCTATGGGCTTTTAATGTAATTAATAATAAAACATTATTATTAATTCCTTAGTCCAATGAAATAATTAATTATTAACTTAATAATTACTTTATCCAAACCAATCCTTTTAAATATAATTAGCATAATTATATTTTTTTACATACTTAAATATTATTATAATCATAATTTTGTTACAACATGCAACTATATTGGTTCACAACCATCATGGTTAATTTGAGATCTACATATTCATTTGTGTGCGACCCTTATAGGTTCGTGTGACGTTAGCAGTGTTTTCATGTGATGTGGGCATAAGAAACCTACAGTCTCCCACTTGCACACGACACATAAAACATAGACGGTGGTTGTGTGTCTAGCAACGTGCTACCGCCCCCAAAGTCAAACGAATGTGCGCTTTTAAGGATTTAATTGATACTGATTGGTGTATTCATTGCTACACGGAATATTTTAAATAAAATCAAGGCATAGATTAGGCAAATCCTTGGTTGTTCAATTATTGTGTTTCTCGATCCCTATAACTATTGAGTAGACAAGTACTATTGGTTCAACCAATCTACTTGTGTGTGGCCACACATTTCTCAATTTATATCATCGAGGCCCCAGAATATTTCTCTCTCATCTTGAGAGGAGCAAATTTCATAATGCATGTATACGACTCTTACACAACTTATATTGTGCCTAACATCGCCCTTATAATCCCCCAATGAAAGGCAACATTAGGCATACATCACGACACAACACTCCTTGTGCTTGAGGTTGCAATATACATCTCAGGTCTAAAGATAAAATAATAACTCATCATTTCAAGATTCACTTTATGACGACGATGTATGAAGTGATCTTGAAGGTGGATTTATCCTACACTTGTACCCACAAGTGCAAGTGACTCTGGTTGCATCCCTTTGTTGGTCCAACTTGACCTTAACCAGACTTCACTATGATCTTAGCTCATCACTAGTCCCCCAGTGACAACCGACCAAGGATAATTTAAATAATATCGTATTATTTTGGATTTAAACATGTTAATATAGAACACAATGAAATCAATGTAATAACTCATATCCAGTATATCAAAACATATCGAATTTTATTGTTTAAAGTTCCAAAAGTTTACTAAAATTACAGATCAATTCAAACACTTAATAAACGTAAACCTATAGATTTAGTGTGAGTATCATGCTTGCTCTGGCTCACAGGTTCTGTGAATGGATCGGACGGATTATCATTCGATCGAACTTCACAAATCTTCACATCTTCTTGATTGATCATCTATCGAATGATGTGATACTTTCTCAGAATATGCTTAAATTGTTGGTGAGACCTAGGTTCCTTTGCTTATGCCATGGCACCCTCGTTATCGCATAAGATCTCGATGGGGCCATCTATGCTAGGAACTACACCAAGGTCTATGATGAATTTCTTCATCCATACAGCCTCCTTTCCAATTCCTGAAGCTGCCAAGTATTTCAACTCTGTAGTTAAGTCCGCAATCGTGCTTTGTTTATAGTTCTTCCAACTCACGGCAACACCATTGAGAGTGACAATAAAACCTGATTGTGACCTGAAGTCATCACGGTCGGTTTAAAACTAGCATTTGAGCACCCTCGAATATACAGATTTCCTTCTATACCGTCGTATAGTAGGAACATGTCCTTAGTCCTTCTCAGGTACTTGAGGATATTTTTTACCGCTACCCAGTGAGCTTCACAGGGTTTGATTGGTATCTACTAGTCATGCTTAGAGCATAAGATACGTCAGGTCTAGTACAAATCATATGTTAGACCCAATAATTAATAAGTGTAAAAGTAATGAAGAACGATAAGTGATGAAGAACCAGAAGACTGATGAAGACAATAAGGCAGAATTGACTAAGTCTGAAAAACAACCAGAGGATCTGTGAACAACCAGAGATGCGATGGAAAGAGCATTTTCATCAGTCCTCTGGTCAACAACACTTAGAGTTTTCTTCAGCAATTCAACCATAGGCATACGATGAAGATATAAAGATAAGGTTGAATCATCATCTCATGAAAGACAGCTGGAGATGACTAATCAACAGCTGGATTTCAGGTTTATCTTAATTTATAGCTTATCCATAGTTTAGATAAACTTTATCCATTAGAAGAAGATTAGCTAAATAGTCTCATTAGATAGTTATCTTCTAATTAGTCTTTTAGTATAAATAGGTGATTAGGCCTATTGTAATCAATGTCGCTTTTTACGTTTTTCATATTGAATGAAGTGAAATCATTGGCACTCAAGATTATTCTTTGAATGTTCATACATTGTTCTTGAATGTTCATCATTTTGTTCATTCAAACACTATAATTTGGTTATTCTTAACTCGATTATTAGTGTTATTGAGAGATCTGGGATCAACAATTGGTATCAGAGCAAATTGATTGTTCTTCCAATCAAACGATCATCTAAAATCTCTCAATTCACGTCTTTCACAACACCTCTTCACCAAAAACGTAAATTTTCTCTCTTCTAAAAATCTCCAATGGCTAACTCGAACACAGCCCACAGTGTTGGTTCCCTCACCAAACCTCCAACTCTTCAAAGAGAAGAGTACCCACACTATAGGATACGAATGGTGATTTTTCTGGAAGGGATGGACAGAAATCTTCTGCGATCTGTCATGGAGGGTCCCTATGTTCCACAGACTCTTGTTCCAAGAGTTCCAGGAACAAATACAACAGCAGAAATTCCCGCCTACTACATGCCCAAGGATGAAAAAAATTGGGATGAAGACGACATAGAGCTGGTTGAGACCGACAAAAAGGCCAAAAGACTAATAATTATGGCCATACCCAATGAAATCTTTCAATCCCTTGACGCATGTTCCATAGCCAAGGAACTATGGGATGAGCTGGCAAGCCAATTGGAAGGAGGGGCAAAAACGAAGAAGAATCGTAGAGCTCAATGTCTCAACGAATACACTATCTTCAAGGCTCTTCCTGATGAACCGATTCAAAAGACGTATGATCGTTTCAACACATTGATTAATCAATGTCATCGAAACGATATCTCCAGAACAAAGGAAGAAAACAATGTTTTATTCCTTAAAAGTCTCGGCGATGAATGGACACAGCTGTCAATGTCCCTACAAGCAAATCAGGACTTAGATGGCTGGTCACTCCATGACGTATACGGAACGCTTGCTGCACAAGAGAATGACATCTTGAAGAAGAAGGTGTCCATCGGTGGACCCCTGGCTCTAGCAGCTGAAGAAAAGGAAGTTTCAAGGACCTCCACCAAAGACCACAAGAAGAAAGGAAAGAAAGCACTAGTGGTGGAATCAGAGTCTGAAGATGAAACATCTGAATCAGATGATGATATCAAAGCCTTTGCCAAATCTCTAGCCTTGATAACAAAGTAGTTCCAGAAAAAGTTCATCAAGAAACCCTATGAACGAAGAGAGTTCAAGAGGGAGAGGTACCAGCCATCCTATGAAAAGAAGCCATCTAAATTCCATCAAAGGGAAGACAGAAGAGATGGAAGAGAAGAGAGAGAAGAAAGAAGAGAAGATAGAAGAGAGGAGAAGAGAGAGGA
>NW_020201702.1:33490-34898 GCF_001531365.2 Cynara cardunculus var. scolymus
CAGAGAGACTGAACTCAGTTGCTCTTAAAGATTTCTTTCAAAAGGAAAGGGAGATTCTTCACCAGAAACTTCAAACCAATGAACTTCTGATGAAGAAATACAAAGATGCCCAAGATGTTTATGAAAAGTTAAATGGTCAAACGGACACTCAATGGATTGGATTCAATGAATTGGATTCCTTCATCGAACCAAAGAAATTCACCCTTGAATCCACATTCAAACTTGGATGCATTCAAAAACCCGACTTTTTCCCAAAACCAAAAGCAAATTTTAAAAGAGTTAAAGTCGATGGAAAAACTGTCGTTTCAAGACAGGATTTTGAAAATGTGGTGTACGAGAGCAGTACATGTAAGAATACTGATGAAAGGAATGACACCTCTAAATCAGAGACCGATGGAAACCCTATGGTCAAACCACAGTCTCTGGGTGTCAATTCCACTTCATCAGCAAGTACTGTTGATGAAAAGAAGAATCCTAATGAGGAACCATCAGCTGATGAGTCGATGAACCATCCGGGTAAAACTGAAAGTTCAGCTAAGTCAGAAACCTCCTGCACCAAGCCCTTAGACATGGTACATATAAACCTCTATGGGCCTATATCAACTCAAAGTCTCTCTGGAAATAAGTACATGTTAGTACTGGTTGATGAATACTCCAGATACACATGGGTTGAATTTGTAAAGAAGAAATCAGATGTTCCAGACCTACTCATTAGAGTGATGAAAAGGCTCCTAGTCCTTCTACAACGAAAACTAATAAAGGTTAGAAGCGACAATGGTACTGAATTCAAAATTGCAAGAATCGATGAATACCTCATCAGTGAAGGCATTTCACAAAACTTTTCAGCAGCTAGAACTCCACAACAGAATGGAGTGGTGGAGCGAAGGAACAGAACCCTCGTGGAAGCACTAAGGACCATGCTTGCTTCATCGGAGTTAACCATCACATTTTGGGCTAAAGCTATTTCCATTGCATGCTTCACCCGGAATCGATCAATCATCAACAAGAGGCACCAGAAGACACCTTATGAGCTCATCAACCAAARAAGACCAAATGTCAAATATTTTCATGTCTTTGGGTGCAAATGCTTTGTACTCAAAGATAGAGAATATCTTGGCAAGTTCGACAAGAAAGCTGATAAAGGGATCTTTCTGTGCTATTCTCAAACTGCCAAGGCCTACAGAGTCTACATCAAAAGGATAAGAAGCATCACAGAAAGCATAAATGTGTCCTTTGATGATTCCACACCAATGACTTCTGGACACAACAGTTCAGAACTCGAACTTCAAAGAAGATCATCTGATTCATCACTTGGCAAACCCAATGAATCAGAGTTAGCTCAATTATTTAAAGACATCTTCGACGAAGAAGTAATCTCTGGACATGCACAAAATGCAAAATCCATCTC
>NW_020201702.1:36708-37954 GCF_001531365.2 Cynara cardunculus var. scolymus
AGAAAAGATCTTTATTCCTAGTCAGCAAGATGGGTATGCTGAATCTCACCACTTAAAGGCAATAAATATTCTTAAATCAGAGATTCTCAATATCTCATGGTTATGCCTACAAGTGATACATATCAAGAAGCCATAATCAATAAGTACTCCAAACCAGCGTCTCTGGTTCTAAAGACCAAAGAGCCTCTGGCCATGAAGAAATCTTTTAATATGGCTTAATGTTTTTCATCGCCTTTGGACCCAGAGACCTCTGGTCCAAAGCAAATACTTAGCTTTTATTCACTAAGTATTGCCTTCGCAACCAGAGTCTCTGGATTCTCTCTCTTTTAGACCAGAGCCTCTGGTTCTATAGACCAGAGCCTCTGGATTCTCATCCTTTGAGACCAGAGCCCTTTTGGACTCTATCGCATTTCATCTATGTAACCAGAGCCTCTGGTTTCCAAGTCCTTTGCAACCAGAGAGCCCTCTGGTTTCCCAATAAGACTTGGCATGCTAAATTCCCCATTCATTCATCTTTCATATCATCTCTAAGACCACCAGAGCCTCTGGTTCTAAAGACCAGAGCCTCTGGATTCATACTCTTTGTAACCAGAGCCCCTCTGGACCCAAAGAGCCCCCCCTCCTTTCTCACTCACATACACTTAACCATATTTTCATACTTCTTTTCATCGCCTTTACAACCAGAGCCTCTGGTTCTACAGACCAGAGCCTCTGGACCCAAAGAGTCCCCCCCCCCTTTTCCCACTCATGCACTTAACCATTTTTCATACTTCCTTTCATCGCCTTTGCAACCAGAGCCTCTGGTTCTAAAGACCAGAACCTCTGGATTCATTGTCTTTGGAACCAGAGCCCTCTGGTCTCAAAGACCCATTCATATGCATATCCATTTGCATACTTAGCCATATTTCATACATCTTTTCATCTTCATTCACAACCAGAGCCTTTGGTTGTATAGACCAGAGCCTCTGGTCACCTCAATCCATATCATTATTGTTTCAAGAGGGAGTTTCAAAAACTCAAATCCTATCCACATGCATCATTTGAGGGGGAGCTAATTGTTTTTGGTTTAATATTTAACGAGATATCATTTGGAGTAATTTCTTATTTCAAATAATCCATACGTCATCCTCACACGCGCCTGACACCATATACAGCATGTTCCCCATTAACCGTTTCCAATTTCCCTTCCCTAACCCCGCCTTGACACGTGTCCTCCAACATTAATGGCACGTACACTCAAGACGGC
>NW_020201702.1:38134-51998 GCF_001531365.2 Cynara cardunculus var. scolymus
CACCCCACCCCCACCTCCTCCCTACCTATAAATACCCTTCTTCAACCTCCATTTACTCTTTACGCTTCCTAAAACCTGCAAACAGACCTTGACGAATGAACTCACCTGCAACTTAATACGCAATGGCTTCCTCCGCATCACACGAGTCCAATAACAACGACAGCCACGTTCAATCCACCGGCGCCGACAGCCGCACCATCGTATTCCTCCCATTGAAGCCCAACAACCACGCCATTGAACTGCAAAACACCCTCTTCGACGACAGGTTTTCCGTCATGATCGAGTTCTTCAAGAACTGCATTCTTCTCCCTGTACTGACTCTCACTGACACCGGTGTACCACTAAAGTACGTCCAACAGTATTGGCAGACCTATAAATTCGACCCTGAAAGCCATGGGATAATGGGGGACATTGACGCCCCAAACGACATGATTTGCTCGCTCAAAATCTCGCAGGCAAAAGTATTCCGAGTACTATGCATTCCCACTCGTCGAGAACTCGGCATCGAGCAATATGCCGAGCCACCCACCACCTCCGACATCCTACGGTTCATCCAAATGCTAGGTTACAATCGTGACCTACGCAATGCCTCCGACTTCAAAAGGCAATGTTTACCGCCAATGTGGAACATGTTCTTCTCCATCTTGAACAGGGCCCTCACCTGCAAACTGGGGTCGATGGACCAGGGCAACATCAACGTCATGACCATCATGTACGGCCTTTTCTTCAACATCTCTCTCGACTACGCTTTTCTCATATACAATGAGATCCAGACGGCCGTAGTCAAGAAATGCAAGCTCCAGGCGACCGGGAAGCACCTTACCTCCGTTTTGTTTCCTCGTTTCCTCGCTCTATTCATAGGGGATGCGATGAGGAAACATGACCTCCCGGCCAAAGAACTATTCACCCCCGTCTTCAAAATGCATGGCCATCAACCCACTCTATCGAAGGAAGGATACACCACCAACAGACCCATCTCCAGAGCCATGCTCAGTGTCATTCCAGAGACATCTGAGATACGCAGAACCTATGAACGCTCTCTGATGTCCCATGAACCAAGGGCAGCTACCCCAGAGCGAATAGAGCCGTCCCTAGAAACAAGCGAGGGAGCACAGGACGCATCTTCATCAGATGATGAAGATGATGATGATGATGATGATGATGATGATGACACTCCTCGTGCATCCCCCGGCCCTACTCAAATAATCCCCCCTCCCTCTTCCCAAAGGGCAACCACCACATCTACCCCTGGCGATCAAGGCCAAAGGGGTATTGAACAAGGACCACCCAGTCCAATCCCACAACCAGCCAGCCATCTAGAGGCCATTCTTCGGGCCTCTAGAAATGACTTATCCGAGGAACCACAGCACCCATCGCCCCTCTCCCAACAGAGAGGCAATGTAGAAATAAGAGCGCCATCGCCTCAAGGCTCGACACAACCAACCTCACACCCAGAAGCATGTGTTGCTTCTGCCATTGACGAACCCCAAGATCGTTCAGAGCGATCTTCCCTTCGTGTACCACAACCCCCTTCGATACTTGATCTAGCGAAGGGGAAACAAACTTACTTCTCTTACCCGGCCTCTGAAGCTGAGGAGGAAGAAGAAGTTTTCGCAACATCTGGAGATAGCTCCTCACTTGAGGGCTATCAAGGACATGATGGAAGTCCTTCAAGACCTACGTTTTCACAAGGCATTGAAGGCGCCTCAGGAGCAGAGGCTCAACCTGCATCATCCGTTGCTGCAGGGGTTACCTCAATGGCAGAACTGGTCGCAAAGGCTGAGTTCCAAGCCTTTGTTAACTTAGTTCAACGGTCCTTGGAAGACCTAAAACTCATCATCCAAGGGATTGTTGACAACCCACCATCAATATATACCTCCACCCTTCAACAATCCCTTGGCACCCTTCAACAGACCCTCACCACCCTTGCCAACCAAACCAGAGACAATACCACCCGTCTCCAAATGCTCCAACAAACCGTAACCCAACACCACAACACCACCTCCTCCCTTGCCACCCAAAGAAACCAACGCTTCATCCACTCAATCGCCACCCTCACGGCCCAGGCAACTGCGATCGATGAGACCTTATACCACCCAAATAAACACCATCTTCCAAACCCACAACGCCCTACCTGCCACAATCCTCACCCAACTCCCTCAACCAACACTTCCACAAACATCTTCATCAATCGATGAAATCCTCMCCTCCCTCACCACCCAAATGACCAACATCCAAACCACCTTAACCCAACTCCCAGCCACTATACTAGCCAACATAGTCCAACCTCCACCACCCCCACCTCCCTCTACAGGCCCATCCTTCGATGCAGCATTCTCCTCCTTCACTGCAGAGGTGAGGAATCTCATCGCCACCCTTCCCCATCCTCCATCAACATCCGCCACCACCTATGTGCCACCACCACCCACATCAAGCACAGATTTTGCCACCAGAGCCGACCTTCGGGCTCTATCCAAGGCACTTATCTCATTGTTCAATGAGATAAGTGCAAAGTTTGCCACCAGATCGGTTGAGCCTACCATTGCGCTGAGGAAAAGTCTTCAACAACAGCAAGATCGAACCAACACTCTCCTTCGCACCATGGAACAACGACGCAACAAGGATCGGGTGTGTACTTTGGCCGAGCATATACGACTTTGGAAGAAGAACAGGTCAAAGGCCTCTTGCTCATCAAGCCACCCCCTCAAACGACGAAGGCATGAGGATCCAGACCCCGATGATCAAGGTCTCAGTCCTCATGAGGGGGAGAGATAGCCCACCGCTCCCAAGCAATGGAGTTTGCTGCACCCTCAACATCCTATCACCAACAACAAAACCCACCATCTCCATCACCCCAAACACAACAATCCCCATCAACCCAAGCAAGGGAACCAGAGGCTCAGCCCTCTGAAGATGTACTTATTGTACATGTTCCCCTTGCTACCACACCTGAACCTATCGTGTTAAGTTCCTCAACCGATGAAAATCCATCCACCCCAACCACAGAAACCAACCCACCTTTTACTCCATCACCAACACCAGACCTACCATTAACCCCATCACCAACCCCTCACGATACACAACCTTTCATCACCCAACCCGATGAACCTGAGCCAACCCAAGAAACCATCCCATTGCCAACCGATACACAACCCACTACCCAAACACACCTCTCAACCGATACACAACCCACTACCCAAACACACCCCCCAACCAAAACACAACCAATAACCCAAACTCAACCCCTAATCAAACCAACCATGGTGCAAGAGGATATTCCCACTTCATCTAGGCACCCTTCGTAGAGCCTAGTCGATGAAATAATACAGAACATGGAGTCACTAAGGAGACGTCCAGAGATACCACCAAGGGAACCCATCATGATGAAGAATATCCATCAATACATGTACCCTCAATCCTCCAGTTCTTTCACCATAATCCATGGACCTCCTACATCATCGATTTGTTAGACAGACTACCCAACCACCACAAGCTGTCTTCTCAAACGAAGGGATAAGAAAGGTAATGGATATAAAAATGAGGACCTTCACCAATAAAGCAATAAGATATATCGAGTACACGGTGGAGAGAGCTCACGGTCAGGTCAGCGTCTTCAACGATAATGACTTGATCAATCTCAATCCCTACGACTTGATCGAACTTTATGCGTTCACAGCTCAGCGACAGGATCAAGGAATAAGATTTGGGGTGGCAAACAGAGCGATAGTGAAGACGATGGAGACCCTGGTGAAGCACAGAGCCAAGAGTGATTTTCAAATTGCTCTACATTTGGGTATCGAAAGACTCTCCTGCACCCCACCGAATGAAGACTTTCCTGGCCTGTAGGAGAAGAAATATGCCTCTGTCTTAACTCAACCCGAGCTTGGACTTGTCTTCAAGAATGAGTTCGGGGTAAAAAAATTCTTCAGACTAATTGAAGCCTTCAAGTATTCAACCGATACACTTGAGTGGTTTCAGAAGGTTATCAGAGAAAGACTGGGCAGATCTCATGTGCCAAGAGAAGATGGAAATCAACTCATTCATGAGATATTGACAGTCCTCAGTTATCGAAGACTGCTCCTGCGCTTCTGGGATATATCTCAAGGTAGATCATGAATGGAGTTTTAAAACTTTTGCCTTATTGTAAATCTCTGTTTCCAATACTGTAAGAATTCATCATTCAATGGAAATTTGGAATTTGATGTTTTTCTTTAGATTAGTCTCTGTTCTTCAATTCTGTTCGTAGATTAGTTTATGTTTTTTCATTACTTAAGGGGAGATTGTTAAACCCAATAATTAATAAGTGTAAAAGTAATGAAGAACGATAAGTGATGAAGAACCAGAAGACCGATGAAGACAATAAGGCAGAATTGACTAAGTCTGAAGAACAACCAGAGATGCGATGGAAAGAGTATTTTCATTAGTCCTCTGGTTAACAACACTTAGAGTTTTCTTCAGCAATTTAACCAGAGGCATACAATGAAGATATAAAGATAAGGTTGAATCATCATCTCATGAAAGACAGCTGGAGATGACTAATCAACAGCTGGATTTCAAGTTTATCTTAATTTATAGCTTATCCATAGTTTAGATAAACTTTATCCATTAGTAGAAGATTAGCTAAATAGTCTCATTAGATAGTTATCTTCTAATTATTCTTTTAGTATAAATAGGTGATTAGGCCTATTGTAATCAATGTCGCTTTTTACGTTTTTCATATTGAATAAAGTGAAATCATTGGCACTCAAGATTATTCTTTGAATGTTCATACATTGTTCTTGAGTGTTCATCATTTTGTTCATTCAAACACTATAATTTGGTTATTCTTAACTCGATTATTAGTGTTATTGAGAGATATGGGATCAACATCATGACATACATTATGGATCTGATTGTCGAAGCATAGGGAACACCCTTCATGCGATCCATATCTTCCTTAGTTGAAGGACATTGAGACTTACTCAGTATACCATGTACCATTGGCAAGTTTCCTCTCTTGGAACTCTCCATATTGAAGTGTTTCAAGACCTTAGCAATGTATGTACTTTGGCTTAATCCAATCAAGCACTTAGATCTTTCCCGCTAGATCTTTATTCCTAGGATATAGGTAGCTTCTCCTAAGTCTTTAATTGAGAAACATTTCCCTAGCCAGGATTTTACACCTTCTAGTGTTGGGATATCATTTCTAATGATGAGTACGTCATTCACATACAAGACTAGGATGACAACAATGCTCCCACTGGCCTTCTTGTATACACAAGGTTCATCTTCGTTTTTTATGAAACCAAATTCCTTGATTTTGTCATCAAACCGAAGATTCCAACTTTGATACGGTTTCTTTAGTCCATACATAGACCTCTGCTACTTTCACAATTTATCAGGATGCTTGGGATGTTCAAAACCTTCTGGTTGTACCACGTATACTTCCTCGTTTAGCATTTCATTAAGAAACGCGGTTTTGACATCCATTTTCCATATCTCATAATCATGATATGCAGCAATGGCAAGCAGTATCCTAACAGGTTTGATCATGGCTACCAGAGTGAAACCTTTCTCCACCAACCTATAATTGAATGTGTGCACGATCCCATCCATGTCGGTTTTATTTTTGAAAATCCACTTTCTCCTAACGAGTCTAAAGCCTTTGGGTGCATTCACCAGATCCCAGACTCGGTTGTCCGCCATGGATTGAAGTTCGGATTTCATAGCATCATGCCATTTGTCGGACTCAACACTCGACATAGCCTACCGATAGGTTAACGGGTCATCATTAATCGTGTCCTCACAGCCGATTAAAAACCCCTGATATCTGTATGGATCTTGACAAATCCTTCCTGAGATCATTTGTCTCTCATTGGTTTCCTCAACATCTTGTTGAGGTTCAACATCTTGTTGAATACTAGTGTCAACTTGTGCATCTATAGTGGTTTCCCAAATTTCTTCAAGTTCCACTTTGTCCCCTATATTAGGCTTTATTAGAAAATCATTTACTAGGAACTCAGCCTTGCATGCTATGAACACCATGTTATCACTGGCGTTGTAGAAATAATACCCAATAGTCTCCTTGGGATATCCTACAAAGATGCACCTTTTAGATCTAGGCTCTAGCTTCCTAGAAGCTTCTTGCTTAACATAAGTATTGCAACCCCAGACCCTCATGTATGATAGATTTGGGATCTTCCCTGTCCACATTTCATATAGGGTCTTATCAACCTTCTTAGTTGGTACATTGTTTACTATTTTGGCGGCTACCTCCAAGGCATATCCCCAAAAACTTTTAGGCAATTTAGTATGACTCGTCATAGATCTAACCATATCTAGCAAGGTACGGTTTCTTCTTACAGACACACCATTATGTTGTGGTGTTCTTGGAGGAGTGAATTGTGAAATTATTCCACATTTGCTAAGATGATTAGTGAATTCTTGGCTCATGTATTCACCACCTTGATCAGACCGAAGGTCTTTTATCTTCTTGCCAACTTGGTTCTCTGCTTCATTATGAAACTCTTTGAAAATTTCAAAGCTTTCTGATTTGTGTTTCATTAGATAAACATATCCATATCTACTGTAATCATCAGTAGAAGTAATGAAGAAGTAGCAACCATTTCTTATGGCTGGGTTGATGGGTCCACACACATTAGTATGTATCACTCCCAACAACTCGTTAGCTGTTTCAGGCTTTCCTTTAAAAGGTTCCTTTGTCATATTGCGTAATAAATATGATTTGCATTTGTCGAATGAATCATCACTCGATTCCAAAATCTTGTCCATTTGGAGCTTGGCAATGCGTTTCTTATTTATATGGCCAAGACGACAATGCCACAAGTAAGTCTTGCTTATGTCTTTCTTAAACCTTTTAGCATTCACATTATACGTCGATTCATAATTAAGACTTGTACGAACATCTATTTCATAAATGCCATGGCTTAGCAATATGAAATCCCATGCAAACATGATGAAATAGAATTATCGTCAAGAAATTTAAACATAAATCCATTTCATCTTAAACGAGCAACTGAAACAATGTTTCTTACGATACTAGGAACATAAAGACAATCATAAAGTTTTAATACTAAGCCATTTGAAAGGACCATATCATAATCTCCTTGGGACACAACATCCACTCTTGCTCCATTACCCATCTTGAGCTCCAACTGGCCTGGCCTCGATTACCTTTCACTTATTAGTCCTTGCAAAGAGAAACATATATGAGTTCCACACCTGATATCCAATAACCAAGAATCATAATCTGAAATGAATAAATCGATGGCATACATACCTAAAGGTTCGGGTTCCTAATCCTTCTCCTTCCTTGCCTTTGCAATCAGAATTGGATATTTTCTCTTCCAATGCCTCTTTTCAGAACATTCTAAACAAATTGCATCAGTAGGAATCTTTCCCTCACTCTTCTTGTCTTTTCTGAAGTTTCCAGCTTTTTCCTTTCCTTTTCCAATCACATTCTTTGCACTCTTATTCTTGGTTATCCCTTATGTTGCCTTGATTGTCAAGATAGACTTGGCTTTCTCCATCTTGGAGAGAATTCCCCCTCCTAGTAGTTTTTAGCATACCATGCAACTCCGTGAGAGATTTTTCCAAGTCAATCATATGATAGTTGAGCACAAAGCTATGATATGATTTGGGCAGCGAATTAAGAATCAGATCAACCTCTAATTCGTGTCCAAGAGGGTAACCAAGTCGGGCTAGACGGTTAATATATCCCTTCATCTTTTAAGACATGGGCACTTACCGGTGCCACCTCCGGCATCATACAAGCATGTTGTAATCACACGGTGTCAAACCTGGAGTGCCTAGCCTGTTGACCAAACATGGTCTTTAGGGCGAAAAGCATTTCCCAATCTTTCATCTCCTCATGCTCCTTCAAGAGTTCAGGAGTCATAGAGGCTAACATCAGGCAGGCCACACTCAGAGAGTCTCTTTGATGCTTATCATAAGCTGCTCGAACATTCTCAGAAGCGTTCCTTGCAGGAGGGTTTGGAGGAGGGTTCTCGATTACATAAAATTTCTCCTCATGCCTTAGGACCACCTTCAACAAACGGAACCATTCCGAGAAGTTTTGTCCATTTAGTTTATCTTTATCTAAAATGGCGCAGAATGTGAACTGGGACATATTTTGTGTTTTCTTGATTAGTAGACATCTACATAAATAAAATTCAATTTTAGTAATTATTTCTCAAAATTTGAATAACCCTTAAAAATTCAAAAAGAAGCTAAGATCTGTATTTAGCTATGTCCCACGATTTGGTCAATTCGCCAACCATGAAAAATAGTTATTTTGGTAGGCATCTTCCAATTGTGATCATCACAACTCTTAGACCTTCGTGAGATTCTTTTATTTAAAAGACATTTTAATATCACTTTTTCATCTTGAGACTATTTATATACGGGCAATACACAATGTACAAATATCTCAAGTGAGTCTAACCATACTAAAACGTCACAATTTCTATTTTGAGCAACAACTCAGAAATTGGTCGTCCGTGTCACGACTACCACAATAAGCGGGCAATACACAACCTATTGTGATCTCGTGATTCAGCCCATTATCTCACACCATACTTATCTGGCCCGGCTTTCGCCAATGCTCACTCGAAACCTGACAGTTATGAGTTTGATAATCGTTTTAAATGGGTGGAGAAAAACTCATATTTTAAAATAAGGATTTTACCGACTCTCTAAAATTAGCGTTTTAAAAAAAATAAAACAATTTTGAGCCGGAAATTTAAATTCTCTTAATCGGGTTGAGTTTGATAGCTTATCATAAATTTGTAAAAAAAAATTACGATTTACCAATTCAAACCATTTTGAGATTCTTTTGAAATTTCGTCTTTAAAAATTTGCAATAATTATAACAAACAATTATAGGCAAAAATAAAACGAAATATAAACATGCACATCATACATGCAAACACACAGATTCAATAAGGCCCCACTAATGGGTTTTCCGTGAGCCCATACGGAAAAACACGGTCAAACCCCAAAGACACCGCAAAGCAACTCCTACTAGCTCCGTATCCGGGTGGATTCCGGGACGCCGTCTTCGAATTCTTTGATTTTCGGATTACATTTGATTTCGATTTCTAAAATAAAGCTAAACTAGGCTATAACTAAACTATCTATCACATTACAAAAGAAATCAAAATGATACACAGATCGTATAAAAATTACAAACCCAACCAAATACAATTTAATTTACCAACATGGAAAATAAAATAACCACAAGGTCGACGGGCCATAATCGAATCCATCAAGGTAACTAAAAACCAACGGGCTAGGGTCCAAAACATTAAACAAAAACAAGCCCAAAGGAAAGTGATTAAAACCTAGTCAAAACCCTAAGGCCCAAAAATGGGCCCACGAAAACCTTAAAGCCCAAAACCGAAAAGAGTGGAGCGAGACACCAGGGCACGCCGCATGACGACGGTTGTCCATAGCGATGGCGCACGACAGCTGGCGGAGGAGTTCCCGGTTTGCGAATTTTTTTTAGGTTTTTCGATTCTCTACCGTTTTTAATCGTTTTCAAGTCTTATAAGTTTCATAACGAGGCTCTGATACCACTGGTGGATTTTTGCCCGATTTAACAAAAAACATAGCGGAAAGAAAAACAAACTGGTAAAAACTCCAAAGCAAGTGATCCATTATGAAATATTATAAGAACAAAATAAACCATAGGGTTTATTAGAAAAACTACCTTTAGATCATGACTGAAAAATCCGGAAGCACGAGAGTTCAAGTTAGAACCCCTCTAGCGGAATCCACATGGAGTACGGTATCAATCACGAACGGTTGCTAGCCCGATGAACCGATGTTATCACCGAGGAAAAAGAGATTTTTTCTCGGTGTGTGTATGGATCAGTTAGAGATATAGGAGAAAAGAGAGCCTCATTTTCAATTGTTTTCTTAAACCTATTCCTCTCATAAAAAGGATTTATACTCCTCTCTTTACCCTAACTTACCTTATTTCGATTCAAGCTTAATAAAGCCTATGGCTTTTTGATGTAATTAATAATAAAACATTATAATTAATTCCTTGTCCCAGTGAATTAATTAATTATTAACCTAGTAATTAATTTATCCAAACCAATCCTTTTAAATATAATTAGCATAATTATATTTTTATACACACTTAATTATTATTATTCTACTAGAATAATAATAATCATTATTCTGTTACAACATGCAACTATATCGGTTCACAACCATCATGGTTAATTCGAGATCTACATACTCATTTGCGTGCGACCCTCATAGGTCCGTGTGATGTTAGTAGTGTTCTCATGTGACTTGGGCATAAGAACCTACATGAAATCTATTTAAGATTCAGCGAACACTGATGAGACCTTCAACGTCATTCAAGTATCAGCGATCAAATGAATCTTGTTGAACAAGATTAGTTTTTGTCTTCTCCTTCGACACACAAAGGACAAACCCATACCTCTCAAAGTAAAGTATTATACGGAGTCACTCTACTGTCTCCAAGTGTGCTTACCTACTTTGTGAAAGACATTGTTCATATACGGCTAAAGCTTGTACAACTGCAACAAAGGACAAGCTCACTTCTTAAAGCTTGTCACGTGCTCTATACCTTCTAAATTGTATTCAATGCAATGGGTATAAATAGTTGAGTAGTTCTTCTCAGTTATCTTCCTTATCTTAGACTAATCTAAGCTTCCTTGCCTTGAAGATCTTACCCAAGAAGATACTCCTCCCTCTAACTCTTTATTAAGAGAAAGACTTCTATTATAACAAGTGAAGATCACAAGACTTCTTAACCTTTTCTTTTAGCAAGTCTTTTCTTTATTGCTATATGTAACTTGTGTGTTTCTTTGACTGTTTAGATAAGTTATGTATCTTATTTTTTCCACAAACAATATGTAAAAATCTGTATTGATCTTTTTTATCAAGATAAGTTTTTTAAAAGTGAAAGTTGTTGTGTTTGTATTCACCTCCCCTTCTACAAACTGTTACTGTTATAACCAGGTTTTCTATAAATCTGGGTTAAGGTAAATTTATGTGTTCATTATGTGAATTATGTGATAACATGCATAATTACGATAATACTTTCATGGATTATGTGTGCATGTGTGGTAACATGATATTCTGCATACATGTGGAAACAATACACAAGTATAGGCGGTTATATGTTAAAATATTATTATTATATATGTTTCAACCTCAAAACCTCATGGTTAAGAAAGAATGATTTTTTTTATCTTCCACCGCCTATGAACTTTATATTAAAAAGACTTCACCGCCTTGTTGAAATCGTATATATAAAAAGAAGAAAAAGATAAGATCTTATCTTATCATTTTTAGAAAAAGAAACCTGCTTTGAGAAAAAGAAGAGTTTTGAAGCGGTGAAGAACATTTCTTGAGGAAAATTGTTGTTTAAAGATTCTGCTAATTAATGCGTGATAACCTGTAGAATCTGTAATTTCAAGGTGAGTTTTTATTAAATATTTGATTATAACCGTAAGTTTGTAATCTTCTATTTGATCCTATAATTTAGTAGTTACACATGATTGAGATTTGGAAAGAATCTGGTAAAACTATTTTAAACGGTTAAAGAATATGTTTTGTGAATTGGAAGTTTGAATCTGTTTTGAAAAGATTAAGCAGAAACTGCGTTTGAGGAAACAGTTTTGAATTTGGTACCCTGTTTTGAGGATTGTTGGGTTCAAGTTAGAGCTTTAAAGTTGTATTCAAGTTTCTCCTTAGTGTAATTGTTTTGTAATAGTGTAGCCTTTACTATTTCCTACTATAAATAGTAATTTCCTTGTAATTGTCATTAACAATCATCATTAGCAGAATTATCAAGATTAGTGCTGTAATTCTCTCTCTCTCTCTCAATCAAATCATCCTTTGATAATATTCTTTCTACCTTTTATGTTCATCATGATTCTTGAAGATTACAATACATCATGTTTGTATGATTTCTGGACTTATCAATTGGTATCAGAGCAGACTGCAGTAGTTTGGGTTTAAAGATTCATCATATTTGCACATTTTTTGCACGATTTCTTAAATATTCATCGATCTGTTCATCACTGTTCTTGATTTTTTTTCGTCCGGATTGGGTTTTTTTGGCCTAAATCGTTCATATTTTGAGTGTTAATTGTAAAGATTTACATCGTTAGATTCGGTTTTTCATATCGAACAATCTTGATTCATACAATTTTTTATTTTAAACAAGTTTTAAGGCTGAATTAGTCGAAATTTGATTTTTCGTATTCTGGAAAAAGTTCTTCAAAATTCATATTTTTTCATGTTTTGATCCAAAATTTTGGTAAAAAGTGTGAAATTTTGTGTTTGTGCTTGAATTTTTGTCCGCTTAAAGCTTGTACGGTTTAAGATGTTATCCGCTTAACTTTTGTGCGATTTAACATCCGTGTGTTTTCGAGTTGTTTTTATATAGGTTATACCGGACAACGCTTGAACGGATAAGTGACCGGTTTAACTAATCCGGCTGGTAAACCGTTGATACCTTGTGCGGATTAGTGTGCGGTTTRAAGAWTCCGGTTGGTAAACCGTTGAACACTTGAAAGGTTTATTGTGCGGTTTAAAGAATCCGGCTGGTAAGAAGTTTGTAACTTGAACGGATATTTGAACGGTTTAAACAATCCGGATAGTAAGTTTGATTGTTGGTGCGTTTTAGAATCCGCTTGGTAAGTCTTTGACTATTTGAGCGGTTTATTTATGTAATCGTACATCTTTTGGACGGTATTTGATTGAACGGTGTTTGACTTTTGATCGGTTTAATATTTTGACTTTTTGAATTTCCGGTTTAATATTTGATTGGACGGTATTTGATTGGACGGTTTAATATTTGAGCGATTTATGTTTACTTGTTGCCCGGACTTCTAATCCGGATAACCTGTTGAATATTCTATCTTTTTGACCGGACTCTTATATCGGATAGACTTGACCGGATTACTAATCCGGATAAATGTTTGTACTTAACTTTTCTAAATGTTGAATGTGTGCTAATTGTGGTTTACATATTATCAGATATATTTTTGTAAACTGATCTTTTAATTCAAACTTTGAACTGCAGTTGATCCTATTTTCATACAAACTGATACAATGAGCTCAAGAGAAGCAATGGCTATTGGTACTGATACCAAGCCACCTGTTCTTTTTCGTGGTGACTATAATCAGTGGAGAGATAGATTTCTGAACTTCATTAAGAGRATGAAAGAAGGAGATCTGATTATGAAWTCTCTAATGGAAGGTCCTGCTGAATTCTTCCTAGTGGTAGAAGCTGATATAGTAGCAGGCATACCTGAACAGAAAGTACCTAAACTGAAACATCAATATTCATATGAAGAAAAGGAAAGAGTCCATGTTGATGTGCTTTGCAAATCTTATATGATGCAAGCATTGACTAATGATATCTACACTAGCATTGACAGCTATAAATCATCAGGTCACAGCATGTGGGTTCAAATAGAGAAGATGATGATGGGTTCGAAAGTGGTAACTCAGCTGAAGATTACTAATTGCATTTCAGCATATGAAGAGTTCAAGGCTACAGAAGGAGAAAGTCTTGATGATGTATATAATAGACTTGCCAGACTGCTAAACGAGCTGACAAAGAACGGAATTTCCAAAACTACTATAAAGATAAATGTTAAGTTTCTTAACAATCTCCAATCAGAGTGGAAACCATTTGCTAATCATATCAGATTTAACAAGCAGTTATCTGATATTGATATTCATGAGATATATGAAACTCTGAAACAGAATGAGCAAAATGTTTTGGAGATCCGAAATGCAAAGAAGAAAGAGAAAGAAGTTACTGATCCTTTGGCTCTTGTATCTGAGAGAAAGGAGAAGAGATTCAAAA
>NW_020201703.1:0-12769 GCF_001531365.2 Cynara cardunculus var. scolymus
TGACTTGAAAGCTTGATACAGAGGAACATTCTTCCAGAACCTCTGTGAGATACGACAGAGGTTCTGTCGTCTTTGTCTTGAATGATGGATGTCTTCTGCGGTCTTCTGTGACAGATCATCTTCTGTCATAACTTGCTGTGTTACTTTTTCGATACTTTTACATTCAAAGATGATGAGAGCTAACAGACTGGTATATGGCATAGAGATGTGTTGAAAACATAATATCAGGTCTATAAGATGTTAAATACATTAAAGACCTAATCATGCCTTGGTAGGACTTTTGATCTACATATTTACCCGAAGGATCAACATGTAGTTTTGAACCTGGAGTCATAGGTGTTTTTATAGATGAACAGTTTTCCATATTATATTTCTTCCAGATATCAGAAATATATTTTGTTTGACAAATGAAAACATATAAGGATAATTGTTTAACTTGTAACACTAAAAAGAAGTTCATCTTACCCATCATGCTCATTTTAAATCTAGAAACCATCAAGGCTGAAAAATTCTTACAGTATTTAGGATTTGTAGATCCAAATATTATATCATTTACATAAATCTGTATCAAGATAATATCAGACTTATCCTTTCTAATGAAAAGGGCTGTGTCAAATTTACCTTTCGAGAAACCTGATTTGATGAGAAATTCTGAAAGAATATCATACCGGCTCTCAGAGCTTGCTTAAACCATACAATGCTCTCTTAAAGATATAAACATAATCCGGCTTAGACTCATCGACAAAACCTTCCAGCTGAGAAACATATACTTCTTCTTTGAAAAGAACGTATAAAAAGTTGTTTTGACGTCCATTTGGTACAGTGTAAAGCTCTTGTGTGCCCGTGTACGCCAAAAGCATTCTAATAGCCTCAATTCTCGCCACCAGAGCAAATGTCTCATTGTAGTCTACTCTTTCTTGTTGATTGTATTCTTTTGCAACTAACCGAGCTTGTTTCTGACAACAACACCATCTTCATCCTTTTTATTTTCGAATACCCATTTCGTGCCAATTATAGTCTTATTTCTAGGATGTGGAACTATTCTCTAAACTTTCATACTTTCGAACTGATTGAGCTTCTCTTGCATTGCAATTATCCAATCCGGATCAACTAAGGCTTCAGACACCTTAGTCGGTTCAATGTTGCTTAAGAATGTAGCATACATGCACTCATTTGTTGTAGCAGGCCTTGTTCGTACAGATGAATTTGGATTTACAATAATTTGACTTACTGGATGATCCTTGGTCTACTTACTGCTATCATGTAGAGGAACATAAGAAGACTGGTATGAATACATAAGCACTGGGGGAGTTGTCCCAAACTAGTTCAGGTGAAGGATCAACATTTGAATTTGTAGCAGTCTAATTTGTTGATGGAGTTTGTCTGTTTTCATCATGAACCACAAAGACTTCTGGAAGATTGTTAGTCAGACTCTCTTCACATGAAACATGACAACCTCTTTCTTCTTGAAATAAATCATCAACAATATCTTTAGAAGATGTAACCGGTATATCCATAGACGGACCAGATAATTGTTCTTCAGAATGAACTTCATTTAACCTGGACAAAACATTTGAACTATCAGATTTAGTACCAAAATATTCATCATAAAAGTTTTCAAACAATAAATCCAGTTCAGAAAGATTATTAGAAGAAGTAGAAGCTTTGTTTGGATTTGCTTTATGCGAGAGATTATTTGTCAGCACGGGTTCTGAATCATTTTGTCAGAAGCCAAATCAACAGCTTCATCAAAAGATATATTCACACTTTCATTTACAATCTTCGTTCTTTTATTGTAAACCTGTTATGCAGCAGGATTCTTTGAGTAGCCAATGAAAACAATTTCATCGGCCTTAGCACTAAGCTTTTCTCTGTCCTCTTTATCATTCAAAACAAAACACCTGCAACCAAAATCTCGAAAGAATTTGATATTAGGAATTCGTTTGTTAATCAACTCATATGGTGTTTTACCAAACCACTTACTTATAATAGAATAGTTCTGAGTAAAACATGTCTTATCAACAATTTTATCCCACATAAATAATGGAAGCTTAGAATATGTGAGAAGAGTCCGCGCGACATCCACTAAGGTTCTATTTTTCCGCTCAATGACACCATTTTGTTGCGGTGTCTGGGATGCCGAGAAAGTATGCAAGATACCCGTAGAATCCAAGAAAGAGCCCAAAGTCTTATTCTTAAACTCAATTACATTATTTGTTCTCAGTTTCTGAATGTAAGTTTACTTTAACACTCTTCAAGAAAGAAATAATAATCTCCGCTGCTTCATCCTTAGATTTCAAAAGTTTCACCCACGTGTATCTTGAATAATTATCCACAATCACTAAGACATACTTTTTGCCATTAATACTTTGAACATGAATTGGACCACAAAGATCCAGATGTAAAAGTTGAAAAGGATGTTCAATACTATGCTCAACTTTGGACTTATGAGAAGCCCTTTTCATCTTACCCAATTCACATGCTGCACACACATGGTCTTTTTAAAATTTGAGATCAGGTAAACGTTTCACTAATCCATCAGTAACCGGCTTATTCAGATTCTTAAAAATGAGATGAGAACGACGTCTATGCCACAACAAATTCTGTTGCATAGAAGCTTTGGAAGCAGACATCCATATCTACTATCAAATTATATAGTTCAATGCTGTAGAGGTTTGACTTTCTTGTTCCGGCTAGGATTTCCTTACCATCAGTCACTACACCGATTTGATTTGAAGCATACCTCAAGATTCTTATCACAGAACTGACCTATACTAAACAGATTATGCCCAAGCCCTTCCACATAAGACACTTTCTTGATGATTAAGTTTCCTTGAATAATATTTCCATATCCGAGGATAGGTGAAAAATGATCATTCCCAAACCTAACTGTACCGCCAAAAGATTCAACAAAATTAAATAATAATTCTTTCCTACCAGTCATGTGTTTTGAACATCCGAAATCTAGAAACCACACATGTCGATTAACCTGCAAAATGAATCACTTGGCTTTAGGTACCCACTTCAATATGGGTCCTTTCATATTAGATTTAGTTAGTGGTATGCTATATGTACCAAACCAACTATCTTTGAAAATGGTTTTCTTTTGAGACTTAAATTTAGCAGAATAAGCATGAGAACAAAAATTATGAACAAATTAAAAACAGTAAAAGGAACAAATTCATTCCATCCACATTAAAAATAACAGATTTTGCCATTTGCTAATTGAATTATTTCATTCAAAGTGTACTTTTTCACAATAGAAATGTTATTCTTTACATCATTAGCAAAATTGTTCTTCCTATGTAAAGAAGATGACTTTGTTGAGTCTACTCGCGTAGAGCCTTTTACGCGCCAGATATACTTGGTCTTCAAAGATTTATCTAAAAAATCAGAAATAAAACCATCAAAAGATTTTTCATGATAGATTTTGGTTTTCTGATTTTTAGCACCACTCTTCTTCTGTTTCTGTGAATGTCATTATGTTTTATTCTTTTTATAATATGAGTTCACAGGAACAGGTTTTGCTTCAAAATACTTTCTCCCTCAAAGAACTTTATAGAATCCTTAGTCTTTTATTTTTTTTTCAATAAAATCAACGTGACTGGGAAGTTGTTGAGAAAAATCAAATTGATCAATCTCTTCATCTAAACAAGTATCAGAATTAAGAATTTCAAAAAAAATCCAACTCTTCTTTTAGAATTTTAATTTCAATAAACTCAAAAGATTCAGAAAAAGATTTTGCAAAGAAGTTTCCATAAAAGCTTTACAAGAGGAAGCTTCTGAATCAAAAGACTTAACACAATCCTCTTCTTTTACAAAATTTTGAAATTCAAAGTCTTGAATTTTATTCAGTTTAATTTATTTTACCTTTTCAAATGAAAATGTTTCTTCTTTTAGAATATTTTCTGTTAGAATCTTACATGTAGAAGTGTAAGTAAGAAGCCTCTTACTCTAGTCATTTAGGACTTAGATGTTTGAAGTAGTCTAGACCAAGAGCTCTTATGCAAAAGATACTAAGAGATAGAGCTCTCACTCAAAGAGCTAAGCATCTCACATACAGAGCCCATGCTCAACCTAGAGGAAGATCAAGGCTTAAGAGTCGAAAAGCTTAAGTACTTGATGCAGAGCTACATTTAAGACACAGAGCCTCTGAGTCTCCTACTCCCATGGTTTATGCACAAACTGTTCAGACTTATCTCCAAAACTCCTAACAGAATCTTCTACATAGACTCAAGTCGTTCCACTTTCCAAGGAACGTGAAGGCTAAGGACGCTGAACAAGAAGTTAGAGTTTGAAGCCTAGAATTTAAGAGATTATGTTTAGCATGATCATATAAAAGGAGGCATCCTCCTTAGGTTATAATTACCTGTTAAATTGCCAAATTAGACTACGCTCCATAATAGAGAGTTCTTGTGAGAATAATGTTAGATTTAGAGTTTATTGTTTCACTCGAAATCTAATAAAGCATCAAACTTGTTCAAGATTGTTTTTCATTCTTATTATCTTCTTGAATAATTCTGTTAACCACTTTCAATTACACAGTTTTTGCTTTCATTCAATCTCTGATTTTACTGTGTTTATTGATACTTAAGAGGAATCTGGGTTTATACAATTGGTATAAGAGCCTGCTAATCAAATCAATTGATTAGTTGATCTATATCCAATAAGGATAATCCTCTTTTGTTGGTTATTTGTTTTTAAAATGCGTTTCATTTCGATCTCAGATCAAATTCTTTAAAATCTTTTGCTTTAAGTATTCTCCAAAACTGCTAGTTTCATCAGCTCAGATTTTTCTACTTCCTGTTTATTATCTCTCAAAAACTTCTTTGAAATGTCTAATCAATCTTGGAACTCTATGTATAGTGCTGTTTCCGTCACAAAATCTCCTACTCTCATTAGGGATGAATATTCCCAATGGAAGATTAGGATGATAAACTTCTATGAAGGTCTAGACCTTGAACTTTATGAATCCATTTTCAACGGTCCTTATGTGCCCATGACCCTAATTCCTAGGGTTTCATCTGCTGGAGACATCGTTGAAATACCTGAGAGACGTGTTCCCAAACTCCGAAAAAATTGGGACGATGAAGACAAAAGACGAGTGGAAGTAGATCCAAAAGGCAAAAGGCTTTTGATAATTGCTCTTTTAAACGAAATCTTTCAATATCTAGATGCATGTGAATCCGCCAAGGATTTGTGGGATAAGTTAGCAAACCATCTTGAAGGAGAAATCAAGATGAATAAGAATAGACGTGCTTAGTGTCTTAACGAGTACAACAGCTTCCAGGCCCTCCCCGATGAGTATCTCGAGCAGACTTATCATCGTTTCAACAATCTAATCAATAAGTGCAAAAAGTGCAATGTGATTAGAAATCACGAAGAGAATAATATGCTCTTCTTGAAAAGGTTGAATAACGAATAGGGAAACCTATCTATGTCCCTTTAAGCAAATCAAGATTGGAACATTGGACGCTGCATGACGTTTACGGCACCTTGCACGCACAAGAATAAGAGGTGCAAAAAAACAAGGTCGCTCTGGGTGGACCTCTAGCTCTTGTCTCTGACTCCAAAGAGACTGAATCTAGCCAACCATCCAGAGAAATAAGATCGAGAGATGATAGAAGAATAGGGAAGTAATCTCTAGTAACAGAGAGTGATGATGAAGACAAAGCTTCAAGCTCTGAAGATGATGACATCAGTGCATTTGCACAATCCTTGGCTCTTATCACCAAGGAATTTCAAAGGAAGTTTGGAAAACGGGTATTTGAGAAGAGAGGAAGTAGAAGTGACAGAGGGAAATATAGAAGTTTTGAGCCAAAGAACCCTCCTTCTAAATTGATCAAGAAGGAGGAAGAACAACCTGACAAGAAGAAGCTTGTAGTTCGATGCTTCAGATGCGGAAGAATGAGCCACTACTCAAAGGAGTGTAAAAGCCCTCTTGTCAAAGACGAATTGTACTACAAAATACGTACAAGTACACCAGATCCCAGAGGAGTCTCATGGCCAAACAAGAGAACTGGGTCTATGACTTTACATCAGACGAAGAGGACCAAGCTCACTTCTGTGGTATGGTTGTTGATCACGATGAATAAGAGTCTGGATCCGGCTCTGACTCTCAGGTATGCTCTACTTCTAGATATTCCCATTCTGAACTGGAGCAAAGCATCTCTATTTTAAACCAAGATTTTGCAAAACTACAACAAAAAGTTTCTAATGAAAAGGCAAAAAGAAAATTGGAAAAGGAAAATAATTTCTTTGAACGTGAAATAGAGATTTTGTCTGTAGAAAGAGAGGAGCTTTCTGTGGAGAAAGATAAAATTTTTAAAATCAAAATCTCCATAGAGAATAGTTTAAAACAGAGTGCTTATAGCTGAAAAAGGCTATACAGAAAAATGACAAGGAAATAATAGAGAAGGAATGTGATAGATTAAACTCTTTAGCCTTGAAAAATTATTTTCAAAAGGAAAGAGAATTCTTACACCAGAGCTTACAAAGAAAAGAGCTCTTGATTAAAAAGTATCAAGATGCTCAGCAGGTGTACGAAAAGATAAATTCTCAACAGGATAAAGCATGAATAGGTTATATAGACCTAGACCTCACATGGAAGAAGAAACCTACTTTTGAGTCTGTATTTCATTTAGGGGCAAAGCAAAAACCCGATTTTCCGGTTCTGCCTAAAACATCACCTTTCAAAAGAATTAAACTTGAATGTGGGGCCATAGCATGAAAGCTCAAGTTTGAAAACATCTCTTACTCTTCTAAAAGTATGCATCCAGTTGATCAAAAAAGCATACAAAAGACAGAAGAGACCCATAATCCTGAGCATTTAAACTAGAAGAGACCAAGAGTGCATCGAAATATGATATTTTCAAAACTCTAGATCCAAAGTTGATAGATGAGTTCGCAGAGAAGGTGAGACTAGTTTTCGAGCAAGATCTGCTTGAGGTATTGAATCATCCTTCTGTATCTCATTCAAGCAATCCAGAGAGTAATTCCTCGGAAACTTTTGCAAGCTCCCCATCGATGCAACAGAATGACGAAGACATTGATACTTGTCTACAGAGATCTCATGGTCTTAATGAAATCTCTACAACTCAAAATCCACTCAAAGATTTTCTTGACTCTGATTCTGAATCAGAGGTGGACTCGAGTGTAGAGCAGATTGAGATAGAGATAGTGAAACCAGGACCAGAAGTACATAAACATCAAAATGAGATATCAAATAAATCTGTTCCAGTAATGGAGCAGAGGAAAAAGATTCCCATGTGTCCTGATTTCGTGGACATATGTTTGAAAGCCAAGTATTCTCTTGAGCTCGAGAAGGAAAACAAGGCTAAGAAATCCAAATCTACCACTTCTGCATCTATATTTTTGAAGTCTAAACTTCAAAAGCCAATAAAGTTCACTTGGGAACAAAAAGGAAAGTCTACTTCTGTCACACCCCATTAAAGTGGAAACACGAGATGTAACAGGTAAGCGTGTCACATCAACAGATAATAAATAACACCATAAGTTTTACAAGATTACATCCATAACCAAGTTGGTATTTGAATACTTCAAAACAAAGTTTACAAAATACACAAAATCATTGTTGTTACAAATATACTCCAAAAACTTCACTTATTTACTTATTTCCTAAAAAGCATGAAACATAAAACAACGTCAACTACAAGGAGTTGGTGAGTTCACAGGTTTTCATATGCACAAAACTATTTACAATGCATAAATCATTTCTTGCAAGCTTATACATAACTTTTGCACATAATAAATGTAAATTATTAACGATGTTTTAAAAAAAAACTTGAGATGCTACCGAGCCTTACTTGACCAATGTGCCCCATTATTTTACGAATGACCATAAGTAGCCCGTAAACTCACTTAGGTCCCCCAGTTCGTAGCACTACTAATTCAGCGGTGGTCCAAATTCCACATGATTAGACTAATAAAACGTAGGTAATGTGCACCCCTTTCTGGGTGGGACTGTCAACACAATAGCGGCTATCCACAAATACCACGGCTCGGGGACGTGCCCGAGTTAACAAGTAGCGTTTACGGACGGGGACTTTATTTTGAAATATCCTCTCAAGTACATCTATTTATCATTTATATAATAGTGCAAAACAGTCAATATTTCATGACATAAACAAATTTTGACTAAACAGTTCTTTAGTCCAACAGTTTTACAAATGAACAGTATAGTTTGCATAACTTCATGCTTTTCCACCAGTTTAAATAAACAAAAAACATTAAAAGTGGGGCCGTGAATACTCACTAGTTTGCTGTTTTGAATATCCAAGAGCTTGACAATGCTTGAAGCTCTAATCGTCCACCCTAGACTTTCCTAAACAGTCCAACATCCAGAAGTTAGATCACCTATAGGTTCTTGATAAAGATAAAGTCAAATTATATCTTATATAATGCCAATGAGTTTTTATGAATTAAAGTTGATACTTATATTATTTTCTCTAAAAATAGTCCATAAATTATACATTTTAAAAATCAAAGACCTTTGTACATAAAGCTGCCATTTGGACAAAATGTAAATTATGTTTCTGTAATTTTGGTCTTACAAATCACTGTCAAAAGGAACCTTCCATAACTCTTTTTGAGTCCAAATTTTTATATCATCAATAGTAATGAGTTACACAGATTTCTCCCGAATATCAAGAATTTTGGATGGGTTTAAGGCACTCAGTCCCTAAGACAGATGGCACACAATTCGAGTGAAGGCCATTTGGGGGGTCTAAACTCATAAATTTTCAGTGATTTTAATTTTATTTTTAAGCCAACACATAAGGCTAACTTCCAGAAAAAGAATCACCCATTTTCATTGAGTTTTGAAGGAGATATGACCGATTTAAAATGCATGCAAGATTCTGTCAGCATTGCTCTTTTTGCACCATAATTTTGTATCAAGAACTTTAAGGCTCAAAACTTAATATGTTTGAGTGAGATCAGTTGCATTAGAAAGATAACTCATTAAAATATGTTCTAGAAAAAAATAAACCATTTTGGAGGAATAACCAGAGAGATATGGTCATCCAAAGTAGGTTTTATCTACTGTCAAGTGTGTTGTTGCACACTTATTTTGTTCTAAACATTTGAAGGTTCAAAACTTCTTCATTTGACATGATTCCAGTTGGAAAAGAATCATAACTCATTAAAGTACGTTTTAGAAGAAAAATCAGAACATTTGGACTTTTATTTTGAAAGATACAGTCGACACAAGTGCTAACAGAATCTGTCAGTTTTCAAAATACATGTTTTAATGATTAAATTCCACATGCAATGTGGTTTTATCCTACTTTCTTAGAGTTCTAAGTTCGTGGATCATAGATTATCATCATTTTGAAGACATTTTCATGTCTTTRATGWATAATCTCCCCTTTTGAATTCTCCAGAAAATTTAATTACAAAATCAAGAAGAAGGTGTAGAAAATGAGAATATTTGTTATTGTATAAAGGTAAGATAACTAGTCTAATACCTTTTGCTTGAAATCTTGAATATTCTTCAAGATTGACAGATTTTTAATGTTGTTTGAAGATGAAATTGGCTAGAGGGGTATGGTTTAGAGAGAGAGTGGTTAGTGAGAGGAAAGGTTTATGCAAAATGAGGATGAAAAATGGGAGTTTTCAAAGAATATGGAGTATTTATATGTGGGTTTAAAGAAAGGAAATGGACTGGCCTTATTAGAGCCCAAATCCATACTTGTTTATTTTCATTTTTATTAAAATAAGGCCCATTTAAAGTAAAACATAAATATAATTGTCAAATACTAATAAAATATCACTATTAGGTCAAAATTCCAAATTTTTGTAAAATTATTTGGACATTCGAATAAAACTTTTTATAATTTAATTTGGACTTTTATAATATCAACTTTATTTTGTTTGGAGAATTTTAATGAATTTGGCATTACATAAGTTAATTTATCAGTTACCCAACGAAATAGGATTTTCTGAACTATATTTTGGAAACTAAGCCAAATGAATTCTAATCAACATGACTAGATCCTAATATAATTCCTAATTTTAAAAATTCTATAAGGTGCTAACCTGATGCCCAAAAATGACGGATGTCACAGTCTGCCCATGCCAGAAAAATTTTGTCCTGAAATTTCGATTCATCAGTCCTTAACTTTGGACTCGTTTGAGAACAAGTGGGTATACTTATTTTTCATAAAATCTTCTCTTTCCCACGTGTACTTCGGTCCATGCTTTGAAGTCCAATGAACTTTTACAATTGGAATCTTGCTACGCCTCAACTGCTTAATTTCTCTATCCATGATTTATATGGGGTTTTCAACGAAGTGCAGGTGATCGTTAATTTGCACATCTTCCAATGGCATAACCAGTGTTTCGTCTGTTAAGCACCTTTTGAGGTTTGATACATGAAATGTAACGTGAATAACGCTTAACTTTTGGTGGTAAATTTAACTTGTATGCCACTAGCCCGATCCTCTTAGTTATTTCAAAGGGACCAATATATCGGGGACCCAATTTGCCTCTTTTTCCAAAGCGTATTATTCCTTTCCATGGTGAGACTTTTAAAAATACTTTATCCCCTTTTKGGAACTCTAATGGTCTYCTCCGATTATCGGCATARCTTTTCTGACGATCTCTTGCAGCCTTGAGTCGATCCTTGATTATTACAATCTTATCAGTGGTTTCTTGGACAACATSAGGTCTGGTTATTTGTCGATCGCCGATTTCTAACCAACTGAGTGGAGATCTGCACTTACGTCCATATAAGGCTTCATAAGGCTGGATACTGGCATGGTAACTGTTATTGTACGCAAATTCAACTAACGGAAGATGCGTATCCCAGCTTCCACCAAAATCTATAACGCATGCACGCAACATGTCTTCCAGTGTTTGGATTGTTCTTTCTGTCTGCCCATCAATTTGGGGGTGGTACGATGTACTTAGATCTAGTCGTGTACCCAACCCTTGTTGAAGCGACTGCCAAAATCTTGACGTAAATCGACTGTCTCTATCCGAGAGAATGGAATGAGGTACTCCATGTCTGGTTATAATTTTATTTATATAAATTTGAGCCAACTTTTCTATCTTATAATCTTCTCGGATTGGTAAGAAATGAGCAGATTTTGTCAGTAGATCTACAATTACCCAAATGGCATCATGCCCCTTTCCAGTCCTGGGTAACTTAGTTATGAAGTCCATTGATATTTGTTCCCACTTCCATTGGGGAATCTTGGGTTGCTGAAGCAGACCGGAAGGTTTTTGGTGTTCGGCCTTGACCATTGAACAAGTTAAGCACTTATTTACATACTTGGCAATGTCTTTCTTCATTCCAGGCCACCAATAATGTTCCCTTAAATCCTTATACATTTTATCTACTCCCGGGTGAATTGAATATTTTGATCGATGAGCTTCGTTCAATATTATTGATCTAAGATTGCCAATCTTAGGTATCCAAATCCTATTTCCCAAGTAATTCACTCCGTTAGATTTCAATTGAAACTTAGTCTCTATGTGGTGGAGAGTCTCATTCATCAAATTCTCTTTCTTTAATGCTTCTTTTTGATCTTTGAGAATTTATGCTTTCAAACTTGTGTTTACTAATGCTCTCAAAGCCCTCACCCTTGTTGGTTTCACTCTTTCCTTCCTACTTAGAGCATCGGCTACCACATTTGCTTTGCCGGGATGGTACTTAATTTCACAGTCGTAATCACTAAGTAGTYCAACCCATCTTCTTTGTCTCATATTTAACATCTTCTGGTTGAGGATGTGTTGAAGGCTTTTGTGAGCAGTGAACACAGTGCACTTGGTACTATAAAGGTAGTGTCTCCAAATCTTAAGTGCAAATACTACGGCTCCCAATTCTAGGTCATGCGTAGTATAGTTCTTCTTGTGCACTTTGAGTTGCCTTGAGGCATATACAATGACCTTATCTTTTTTGCATTAGTACGCATCCTAATCCTTGATGTGATGCGTCACAATATACCACAAAGTTTTCTGAACCTTCTGGTAAAGATAAAATAGGTGCATTACACAGCTTATTCTTAAGAGTCTTCAATGCCTCTTCTTGTTTTTCTCCCCAAACAAACTTCTTGTCTTTTTGAGTTAAAGCTGTGAGTGGTTGCGCAATTTTTGAAAAATTCGTAATGAATCGCTGATAGTAGCCTGCCAAACCAATAAATTGACGAATTTCCGTAGGGTTCTTGGGGCTTCCCATTTCTTAATGGCCTCAATCTTTGCAGGATCTACCTGAATCCCTTTTTCATTGACCACATGACCAAGAAATTGTACTTCATGAATCCAGAATTCGCATTTGGAGAATTTTGCATACAATTTCTGGTCCCTAAGTAGCTCTAATATCAATCTTAGGTGATGCTCATGATCCTTTTTGCTTCGTGAATAAATTAGTATGTCATCTATGAAGACGATTACAAATTTATCCAGGTATGGTCTGCAAACCCTGTTCATTAGATCCATAAAGACAGCCGGTGCATTGGTTAACCCGAATGGCATAACTAAAAACTCATAATGACCGTACCGGGTTCTAAATGCCGTCTTAGGAACATCTTCCTTACGGACTCTCATTTGATGATATCTTGAACGAAGATCGATCTTTGAGAAGTATATGGTACCTTGAAGTTGATCGAACAAATCGTCGATTCGAGGAAGAGGGTATCTATTCTTGATAGTCAACTTGTTAAGTTTTCTCTAATCAATGCGCATTCTCATTGACCCGTCTTTCTTCTTGACGAATAGAACTGGTGCACCCCATGGTGAGAAACTT
>NW_020201703.1:13244-15726 GCF_001531365.2 Cynara cardunculus var. scolymus
AGCTCAATCGGAATAAGATCTATGCTAAAATCCTTTTTGGCTAAACTTAGAGTGCAGTCCATGATTATGTCCCTAGCTCTAATTTCTTGACCATTGGCAAGTTCTATTATGTAAACTTCTTTCAACCTTTAAGGCTTTATGTTAATCTTTGGCTTAAAATCTAATGATACAAAACTTCTATCTTCTCCTGAATCAAATAATAATGATGCAAATTCATTATTCAAAAGAAATGTACCTGTAAGCACATTTGGATCATGCCTAGCCTCCTTTGCTACGATCTCAAATGCTTGTCCCCATGCTTGACTTTCTGGGTTCCCTTGATTGATTGGTCGGTTTTGGTTAGCATTTGTTCCTTGTTTTCTTCTTGGACATACATTCCTCATATGATATGGACTTCCACATTCATAACATAATCGCTTTTGACAATCCTTTGCAAGATGACCCCTTTGGTGGCATCTTTGGCAAGTGGTGCAATTTTGCCAGTGCAGATATTTACATTTATTGCACTTGGGTTTGTCTCCTGGTTTTACCACTTGGGTCTGTACTCCAAAATTTCCTACTATTTTCCTATTCTTGTCAGATCTTCCCCAGATCTTTGGCTCCTATGTTCCTCTATCTTTCTCTTTCCATTGGCAAATTCTCCAGACCGAAGTGCATTATTTGTAAGTTTGGTAGCAATATTTATCGCCTCTTGAAGGGTCTTTGGATTTTCCGAGGTGATGTTTCCTCTAATCTCCGGAGACAAACCCCAAATATATCTCTCAATGCGGACTTCCTCCGGTGTCACTAGATGTGGTACTAGATTTGCTAACTCATGGAATCGAGCCGTATATACAGCTATATTTTCCCCTTTCATTTCATGATTCCATAACTCCATTTCTATCTTTTGGAGTTCACTTCTTGGGCAGTATTCATCCTTGAGTAGTTTCTTAAATTCTTCCCAAGAAAGTTGGTTAGCCGTTTCCCGACCCCTAGTTTGCACTAAAGTATTCCACGGCCTTGTAGTAAGCATGCAGCATATTCTACCTTGTTTGCCTCAGTGCATTTACTGATATGGAGGACAGATTCCATACCCACTATTCAAGTCAATAACCCTACAGCCCCCTCAGTTCCCCGGAATTCCTTTGGGTTGCAAGATCTGAAAGATTTATATGTGCATTCTCTAGGTGCTCTTGGTTCGGGATTTGATGACTGGTTAGTGTTCAAACCTGCCGCTACTTGACTGACGATATTGGGGAGTGCGGCCATAAATTGTTCTGACACATGTCTTGCGACTTCAGGATTCTCTCTTCTTGGCGGCATTTTCTAAATTCTTGATCAAACAGGAGTTTATTATTTCAGGTTCTAAGAAACTAAAAGATACATAAGATATTCATCTTTAACATATATTGGTACGGAATAATATTATATATAATAAAAAATCAACCATGTCTTAAAACAACAATTCACATAAGTCTAAAATTGGTTATAAACCAATTAACAAGTTCTTAAATTCAAAAGAGTAAAGGCTTAATACTATCTAGCCTTTCTATAAAAAACATCCAACAAATCACGAGTCCTAGCATCAACATTGCCACAATGCTCGCCAGCAAACATCTATACAATCTTCTAACCTCCATTCTAGTGTCAGGTGCGGCATCCCGCGCCCTCATTAGACGCTGATCATGCATCTCCAATATGTCGGACATGCTATTCAGGATGTAGTGATGATTACTCAATCTGGATTGGAGGACATATGACTGTGATGCAAGGCCTTGTACCCATTCTCGCTCTGCATTAGTCATACCTTGATTAACTGGTACGGGTACGCCAGTCACAAATTGAGGTGTCTCGTTTCTATTATGTGGTTGGGATGATTCACCTCTTGCACTAGTGGAGTTTCGAAAGGTCACCCGACGAGGTAACAGAACACTCTTTCTGGCTGTGACCCTAATCCTTGGGCCATGAAAAGTCTGTGGTGGAATATCCACTCTGGCTTCGATGGGGGCAATATGGATGCAGGTGATGAATCAGGTATATTGCTAGTCGCTATGTCCTCATGCTCATATGGGTCTACCTCTTCATTGATGGATGAGTTCCTTCTAGATCGGCGAACCACAAACCGGATTTGTCTGCCGAATATTCGTTAGGAGCAGATGATGACATAGTGATCTGCGATATTAACAATCTTAATTACGAAATGTATCTTCTATAAGTACTTAGTGTTATAACAAAAGCTTCTAAGCAAGGCTAAGGGTGGCAATCAAGCTAGAGCCTCTGGATAGCCAAAGTCTCTGGTTGCATTACCAGACTTAGAAATTTTTTGGGTTCAAGTTCATCGGTCCTCTGGTTCAACTTACATAGAAAAGTAATGGGTTTCTCGTCCATCGGTCATCTGGTTCCACATACATACTTAGCAAACCAATGGAATTCTAATTCATCGGCCGCTGGTTCAACATCCATACTTAAAAAAATAATGGATGACTCGTCCATCGGTCCTCTT
>NW_020201703.1:16791-51666 GCF_001531365.2 Cynara cardunculus var. scolymus
ATAACCAAGTTGGTGTTTGAATACTTCAAAACAAAGTTTACAAAATACACAAAATCATTGTTGTTACAAATATGCTCCAAAAACTTCACTTCTTTACTTATTTCTTGGAAAACATGAAACATAAAATAACGTCAACTACAAGGAGTTGGTGAGTTCACAGGTTTTCATATGCACAAAACTATTTAAAATGCATAAATCATTTCTTGCAAACTTATACATAACTTTTGCAGATAATAAATGTAAATTATTAACGATGTTTTTAAAAAAACTTGAGATGCTACTGAGGCTTACTTGACCAATGTGCCGCATTATTTTACGAACGACCATAAGTAGCCCGAATACTCACTTAGGTCCCACAGTTCGTAGCAGTACTAATTCAGCGGTGGTCCAAATTCCACATGATTAGACTGATAAAACGTAGGTAATGTGCACCCCTTTCTGGGTGGGACTGTCAACACAATAGCGACTATCCACAAATACCACTGCTCGGGGACGTGCCCGAGTTAACAAGTAGCATTTACGGACGAGGACTTTATTTGGAAATATCCTCTCAAGTACATCTATTTATCATTTATATCATAGTGCAAAACAGTCAATATTTCATGACATAAACAAATTTTGACTAAACAGTTCTTTAGTCCAACAGTTTTACAAATGAACAGTATAGTTTGCATAACTTCATGCTTTTCCCCCAGTTTAAATAAACAAAAAACATTAAAAGTGGGGCCGTGAATACTCACTAGTTTGATGTTTTGAATATCCAAGAGCTTGACAATGCTTGAAGCTCTAATCGTCCACCCTAGACTTTCCTAAACAGTCCAACATCCAGAAATTAGATCACCTATAGGTTCTTGATAAAGATAAAGTCAAATTATATCTTATGTAATGCCAATGAGTTTTTATGAATTAAAGTTGATACTTATATTATTTGCTCTAAAAATAGTCCAGAAATTATACATTTTAAAAATCAAAGTCCTTTGCACATAAAGCTGCCATTTGGACAGAATGTAAATTCTGTTTCTGTAATTTTGGTCTCACAAATCACTGTCAAAAGGAACATTCCATAACTCGTTTTGAGTCGAAATTTTTATATCATCAAGACTAATGAGTTAAACAGATTTCTCCCGAATATCAAGAATTTTGGATGGGTTTAAGACACTCATTATTACCCTACAGCTTTGAGTGACACAGTCCCCAAGACAGATTGCACACTCTTTGAGTGACGGTCATTTGGGGGGGTCTAAACTCTTCACTTTTTTTTAGTGATTTTAACTTTATTTTTAAGCCAACACATAAGGCTAACTTCCAGAAAAAGAATCACCCATTTTCATTGAGTTTTGAAGGAGATATGACCGATTTAAAATGCGTGCAAGATTCTGTCAGCATTGCTCTTTTTGCACCATAATCTTGTATCAAGAACTTGAAGGCTCAAAACATAATATTTTTGAGTGAGACCAGTTGATTTAGAAAGATAACTCATTAAAATAAGTTCTAGAAAAAAAACATTTTGGAGGAATAACCAGAGAGATATGGTCGTCCAAAGTAGGTTTTACCTACTGTCAAGTGTGATGTTGCACACTTATTTTGTTCTAAACATTTGAAGGTTCAAAACTTTTTCATTTCACATGATTCTAGTTGGAAAAGAATCATAACTCATTAAAGTATGTTTTAGAAGAAAAATCAAAACATTTGGACTTTTATTTTGAAAGATACAGTCGACACAAGTTTTAACAGAATCTGTCAGTTTTCAAAATAAATCTTTTAATGATTAAATTCCACATGCAATGTGGTTTTAACCTACTTTCTTAGAGTTCTAAGTTCGTGGATCATATATTATCATCATTTTGAAGACATTTTCATGTCTTTGATGTATAATCTCCCTTTTTGAATTCTCCAGAAAATTTAATTACAAAATCAAGAAGAAGGTGTAGAAAATAAGAATATTTGTTATTGTATAAATGTAAGATAACTAGTCTATTACCTTTTGCTTGAAATCTTGAATATATTCTTCAAGATTGACAGATTTTTAATGTTGTTTGAAGATGAAATAGGCTGGAGGGGTATGGTTTAGAGAGGGAGAGGTTAGTGAGAGGAAAAGTTTATGCAAAATGAGGATGAAAAATGGGAGTTTTCAAAGAATATAGAGTATTTATATGTGAGTTTAAAGAAAGGAAATAGGTTGGCCTTATTAGAGCCCAAATCCATACTTGTTTATTTTCATTTTTATTAAAATAAGACACATTTAAAGTAAAACATAAATATAATTGTCAAATACTGATAAAATATCAGTATTAGGTCAAAATTCCAAATTTTTGTAAAATTATTTGGACATTCGAATAAAACTTTTTATAATTTAATTTGGACTTTTATAATATCAACTTTATTTTATTTGGAGAATTTTAATGACTTTGGCTTTACATAAGTTAACTTTATCAGTTACACATCGAAATATGATTTTCTGAACTATATTTTGGGAACTAAGCCAGATGAATTCTAATCAACATGACTAGATCCTAATATAATTCTTAATTTTAAAAATCCTATAAGGTGCTAACCTGACGCCCAAAAATGACGGATGTCACAACTTCTAACTCTAAATTAAATTCCTCTGTTCAGAGAGGCCTCTAAAGGCCAAAGGAGTAAGAGGGGAGAAAGGCAGGCCAGAGAAGACAAAGGCCAATTTAAATAAACAATCGAAACTAGATAGGGAGTTCTTTCGAACAAACAATGCTAGGATCGGTTGTAATAATATGTTTTATGAATCCAATGAATCATTTTGTCATCAAAATTGTGTTCATACTAGCAAATGTCTTTCTTTGCTGCGACAATTAAAGCAACACCTTTCCAGCCCTAATTGCATTCTCTCTGGGTCATCCAAGAATAAATCTAGAAAGACTCAAAAGAAGCAGACTACAAAGGGCAAATATGGCAAGCTAGACTTCAAGTCTAGAAAAGCAAGTGATGAGGCAGATCCATCCCCCAAACCAAAAGTCGAGCCTCCAAAGCCTAATCATCGAGGACCCTTCATGAAATGGGTACCTAAATCCCTATAATTTTTTTACAGAAGCCGCATGTGGACATCTGGTACCTTGACTCCAGATGCTCAAGACACATGACCGGCAACAAAAAGTTGCTCTCTTCATTCAAAGACAAAAGTGGAGGACGGGTGACCTTTGTGGATAATATGCAAGGACAAATCAAGGCTATGGAGATCTTCATTTCTTTCTCAAGAGTTGCTTATGTTACTGGGCTTAAGCATAACCTTCTGAGTATAAGTCAACTCCGTGATTCTGGCTATAACGTCAAGTTCCAAAAGGAATGTTGTTCAATATTGTCAAAATCAAGTGAAGAGTTGCTAAGAGCCAATCGTAAGGGTAATCTGTACCTTATGAACTTCTTACCTAGAGATAACTCAGAGACTATCTGTCTCATATCTTGCAATTGTGAAGAAACATGGCTCTGGCATCATAAGTTGTCTCACTTAAATTTTCCAAATATAGAGAAGCTTGTCAAAAACATATTGGTTGATAGACTACCAATTATAAAATTCAAAAAGGTCCATCTCTGTCCCGCCTGCGAAATGGGAAAACTCAAAAGAGCATCCCATAAGGCTAAAACAGACGTGTCCTGTGTCAGACCTCTGCATATGCTTCATGTGGACCTTTGCGGTCCAATTTCTGTGCAGAGTCTGTCTGGCAAGAAGTATATCTTAATGCTTATTGACGAATTTACAAGATATACTTGGATCGAGTTTGTAAGACAGAAGTCAGATGTACCAGAGCTGCTGATCAAACTTATGACCAAGATTCCAGTCATCCTACAGAGCAGAATTCGAAAGTTGAGAAGTGACAACGGTACAGAGTTCAAGAATGCAAAAATTGACGTGTACCTTGACAAAGAAGGAATCTCTCAGAACTTCTCTACTGGAAGAACACCACAACAGAATGGTGTTGTAGAAAGGAAAAATCGGACCTTGGTTGAAGCTGCAAGAACGATGCTTGCAGACTCTGGTCTTTCAACCCATTTTTGGGTAGAAGCAATATCAACCGCATGCTTTACCCAAAATAGAGCAACCATGGTTAAGAGACATATGAAGACTCTTTACGAACTCATTAACTAAAGAAAGCCTAATATTAAATTTTTACACATCTTTGGTTGCAGATGCTTCATTCTAAATGATCGTGATCATCTTGGAAAGTTCGACAAGAAGGCTGATAAAGGCAAGTTTCTTGGATACTCAACACATTCCAAGGCCTATAGAGTCTTCAATCTACGAACCAAGACGGTCATGGAAAGCATCAATGTCTTGTTCGATCATAACCAATAATTGACTTTAGAGTACTTCAACTATAGACTCAAGCTTAATCCACCGACTTCCAATTCTCTACCGAAGTCAAGGGAATTGGAACTCAGACAACTTTTTGAATACTTCTTTGGTGATGAAGACATCTCTGCATGTGCACCCATAAATGACTCTGCAAGTGTTCAATGAGAGCCACATACTTCAAGTATATCCATCTCTGGCCCTTATAACACTTCTGCTTTCTCTGGTGATCAAGCTAATCCACAGCCAGAGCCCTTAAGCTCTGGATCAGAGCCCAGTCTTTTAGAGACATAGAACATTACCTCTGTCTTTGAACCTGGTTCCTCTGTACCATCATCTGTAGGGGAGCAAGCAGAGCCATGATCACCAACTATTAGCCAAATGCCAAACATACCAGAGAAACAAGATGCTACGACTCCAACGTCTGTACAAGCTCCCTTGACAAGATGGACAAAAGACCATCCCGCTCATCAAATTATTGGTGAAGCTTCAAGTGGAGTAAAGACAAGAGCTGCCACAACCAATGAATATTTATTTATAAACTTTCTAAGCACGGTAGAGCCTAAGAAAGTTCATGAAGCCTTACAAGACCCTAGTTGGGTCGATGCCATGCAAGAAGAGCTCTAGCAATTCGAAAGAAACAAGGTATGGACTCTCGTTCCTTTACCAAAGGATAAAATTGCTATTGGCACTAAGTGGGTTTTGAAGAACAAGAAATATGAGGATGGTATAGTAGTAAGAAACAAAGTTAGACTCGTAGCCAAAGGCTACTGCCAGGAAGAAGGCATAGACTATGACGAGACCTTTGCGCCAGTTGCAAGGCTAGAAGCTATATGCTTATTCTTAGCCTTCTCTACACATAAAGGATTCTGAGTTTATCAAATGAACGTTAAGTCAGCCTTTCTAAATGGCAAGCTAAAGGAGGAAGTCTATGTGCAACAACCTTTGGGGTTTGAAAGTTCCATATACCCAGAGTATGTCTACTTCTTAGACAAAGCTGTATATGGACTCAAACAAGCTCCACGAGCCTGGTATGAATGTCTTTCGTGTTTTCTTCTGTCTAATGGTTTCAAAAAAGGTAAAATTGATACCACTTTGTTCATAAAGAGGTATAAAGGTGAGATGCTTCTAGCCCGGATATATGTGGACGATATTATATTTGGTTCAATGAACCAGAGGCACTGTGATAAGTTCTCTGTGTTAATGAAGAGTGAATTTGAAATGAACATGATGGGAGAATTAACGTTCTTCCTCGAGATCCAAGTAAAACAAAGGGAAAATGGTATCTTCATCAACCAAGCTAAATATGTCTCTGACATCTTGAAAAAGTACCAACTTCACAATTCTTCCACCATGAGAACACCAATCGCAATGGGGATTAAGCTTGACACAGATCCATCTGGAAAACTGGTGGATGTCAAGACTTACCATGGAATGATTGGATCATTGTTGTACTTCATGGCTAGTCGACCAGATATAATGTTTGCCACTTGTCTCTGTGCTAGTTACCAAGCAAATCCTAATGAATACCACCTCTCTATTGTCAAAAGAATCTTTTGATACCAAAAAGGGACTCAATTCTTAGGTCTCTAGTATCCTAAGCATTCTGGGTTTGATCTTATCGCGTATACAGATTCTGATCACACAGGATGAAAACTCGATTGAAAGAGCACATCCAGAAGCTGTCAACTGCTTACAACAAGCTCATAAGTTGGACATTCAAAAAACAGAACTGTGAATCTACTTTTAACGTGGAAACAGAGTATGTAGCCGCAACAAGTTGTTGTTCCCAAGTGATTTGGATGAAGACTCAACTCAAAAATTACGGCATTTAGTTTGACAAAATACCCATCCTATGTGACGCTGAAAGCGCGATAGCCATCACGGCCAATCCAGTACATCACTCTAAGACAAAGCATATCGATGTTCGATACCATTTCATTAAAGACCATGTAGAGAAAGATACGATTGAAATGTTCTTCGTTAGTACATATCACCAACTTGCAGACATATTCACCAAGTTCTTGATGAGAAGAGATTTAATTTATTGGTTAGCAAGTTGGGTATGCTCAATCTTGAATAAGAAGTCAGAGCCTCTATATGCACTATACAGAGCATCTACATACACTTTGAGCATATCTCTGTTTGATATTACTTTGAAGTCCATAAGACAAAGAATCTGCATATACTATGCAGAGTTTCTTGCTCGAGTCTATTGACTTGTTTTCAGGCAGAGCCTCTATACCTTACTCTATCGCTCGTACACTTCTTATAATCTTTGATCCAAGCATAGTTCAAGGGAGAGAAACACAGCCGACCCAATTGAAGGGGGAGAATCGGATCACCAATCATACAGAGCCTCTGTATGTACTATATAGAGCTTCTGTCTCATCAAATTTCTAATTTGAAGGCATAAACTCTACATAGTCCAACCATGAGCCTTTGTATTTACTCCAAAGGTACGCACTCTATTTTTTCAAACCATACTCTGGTCTCATATTTTCTTATTTTAGTAAAAACACCCAATCTCATGTATAAAGCCTTGGTGTATACTATACAGAGCTTCCATCTCCAGAAACTTGAATTCATGAATCTTGCACTCTTGCAAACTATAGCTTCAGACACAGAGCTTCTGTATGTACTATACAGAGCTTCTGTCCCTAGAAACTTCACTTCTCAATATCTTGATGTATTTGAAATCCTAAGTTTAGGACACAGAGCTTCTGTATGTACTATATAGAGACTCTGTCCCAAAAAACTTAGTATCTCACAATGTCAAAATGCATGTCTTCTCGAAAAATCAAGCTTCTGATACAGAGTTTCTACATGTACTATAAAGAGCCTCTGTTTCGAGAAATTAGGTGTTTCTTCTTCTATGACCCAGAGTATGTATCTTTCTTTTTCTTTCTCTAAGTGTTATGTTCAACACAGAGATATTTTTCACTCTTTTTAAACACTCTGATTGAAAAACACTTGTCATTTTTTAAAAGAAGGCGTATTTAAATATTCTTATTATAGTGAGCGGTCACTTACAGAAGGTCACCCCCTGAATCCCTAATTTATCAAATAAGGGATGCAGGACGCATAGCCTGTCAAGCCACGTGGTTTCACCCCACATGCTCTGCCAAGAAAACCCTTTAGTAATCGACGTTTGGGGCAGATAATCACTCGAGTACTCTAAAATAAAAGCCTTAGTTAAAGGAGTGATTATCTCTATTTCATATTTTCTTTACACCTTCAAAATACTCAAATTGCTCTCAAAGAACTGTCAAGAACTTCATCAAGAACTCCAGTGAAGAACACCCGACTCTAGTACCTGCAAAATCCTGTTCTTCAAAAAATTCAAGTTTTCAAGTAAGTTCTTCGCAAAACTACTAGTTCTAAAAACCCTAAAAAGACAAAGAATCAATAACTTCATTATTAACCCTAAAAATTCTTCCTAAACCCTAAAACAGTCATCTTCAACCCCTTCTCCAAGAAACCTGCAAAAATTTCTTCCTCAGAGTCAAACAAGTCACAAACCCACACCACCACTTTCAAGTCCATTAAGGAAACAAACCAAAATTGTTGGTCCCAGTCGGGTCTACAAGAGTTTTAGACGAACAATTTGTAGAAGGGGGGGATGAATAGTAACACAAAAAACTTTTGAATTTAAAAATATATATTGATAGAGAAAGATCAATAAGATTTTTTGCAGATTGTTTGCGAAAATAGAAAAGGTAAAGATAACCTATCTAAAACAATCTAAGTTTACACACAAATATTCTTAGCAAAATAGAAAAAATTTGCTGAAAGATAAAGAAAGAAAGATGTTCTTCTTGGGCAAGAACTTAAGAATTCTTGAGAAAGATTCTAACTTGCTTGAAGATATGCATAAGTGTTCTTTTTAGTTGTGTGCGTATATGCTTGTGTTCTCTGCATGGAGAGAGCACTCATCTATTTGTACCCATTGCATTAAATGCAAATCAGAAAGTTTTGAACACACATCAAGCTTTAGGAGGAAATTTTGTTCTTTCCTATAATGAATAGTACATTGTCTATTCATGAGCAGACATCCTTTCATGGAGTTCGTGGGCACTAGAGTCGACTAGTCGGCTCCGTGATGTATTGTACTCTAGAAAGGGTATGGGTTTTTCCTTTGTGTCTGGAAGGACAAGACAAAAACAATCTTGCACAACAAGCTTCATTTGATCGCTAAATGCAGGAATGACACTGAAGGTCTCTTCAGCATTCACTGAGGCTTGAGCAGTCTTCACACATATGTTGACCAGGTTGTAATCAATAAATAACGCTTTAGATCATGAATGCGCCAGTCATTAATCTTCAGTTTCAGTCTTCGACATTCACTGAAGGTTCTTTGGTGTGAGTTTTGTCTTCTTGAAGTGTCGCTGTCGCTAGAGGATTTACAATGCATGTTTCAGTGTTCACTGGACAGACTCAGTGATGATTACTGGAATTGAAAGAAGAGAAACATAATACTTCGAAAGGTAAAAGGGATTATCATCAAATGAATGAGAGAGAGGATCAACAATCTCCCTCTATTTGATGATGACAAAGCAACATAATGAAAATTGCTTTGAAGAATAATAGTAAGGAAAAGTTAAATATAAAGTACATGTCCCTTTTAACAATTTTGGGATCTTTTTTAGTGATTCAGTTTTTACTTTATAAGTTTTCTTAAGAAAAAGTACAAGAAGGGAAACTAAAACTGAAAGCATGTTCACTGACTATAGATTGTCAATAACTATAAGAGTATACTGGAACTCATAGACATGTGTTCCTATTACACTTTTCAGGGATCTTTTTCAGTGATGCTGATGAAATACTTATATTTATTGAAAGGAAAAATTACAAGTGTTTCAGTCAATACATTTCTAGACTTACTACATATAAGTTGTACACAGAAAGTAAAGACATGGATACAAAAGACATACAATGAAAGATAAAATTACAAGACAAAATTTCATAACTATTCTAGGTCGCTGAAGTCAATGTAACCAAGTACTTCTTCTCCGAGCTCTTTTTGACATAAAAATTCTCTTCTGATCTTCGGTCTATCATTTCACCATATAAATCATTGTCCAACCAATATTTGATCTAGGCAAGATTTTCCATAGAACAAAGATTTAGCTCAGACACTCTCTGGAAGCTATGTTCGCCTTCATAGTCAAAGAAGATAAATCCTAACTCAAGCTTTAGGTGCACAATGTTGGGTATGTAAGGACCCTTCGCTGGCAGAGAGAGGTTCAACATTGAGATGTCTGGCTTCTTCGAATCCTTCAGGACTTCGTCTAAGGAGAAGTTTGTTTCATGCTCATTCTTCAGGGTTGGTTCATCATTAAGACTTGCAGGTTTTCTTCTTCTACCTTTCTTCAGTGACGACTTTGTAGGTACAATGATGTATTTTGACATATTCTTGATCAGCTCGCTGAGAATGTCATCAATTATCGGCTTGTGCCTTGACATTGAGTGCTAAATGGCTTGACAAATCTCCAGCCATTCACTATAGTCATACAGACCTAGGTAGAAAGGATACTCCATGACAGCATCAGGGTTGTCTTTGGTGATGAACATTGAGACTAGAACTCCACCATTTTTCATCCATCCATTGATTGTGACGTTTGAAATATGGTGAAGACTAATTCTCTTGTTCAAATGATCTTCACTCCATTTTCTTTTTCGTTCGACCAACTTCATCGCCTTTTCATTTTTAGCTTCTGCAATAGAAAGAAACTTAGCCTGGGCCTTGACAACATTCACTATCTTTTTAGACTTTTTCTTTGGAAGAACTTGAGCAGCAAGAGACTTGGCCAACTTTATGTTGTCCTGAGTCTGTTGCGTTGGATATTAAGTTCTTCCTCAGCCTTGAGTGCCCGAGTCTTTCAGCTTCAGAAAATAAGTCAAACTCACCACAACTTGAGGTACGAAGAGGGATTTTAACTCTAGTTTGGTCGAGTGACTCCTTCAGTTGAGACATCTACTGGTCAGTAGGTACGCTGGAGGTTGGGTTTTCAGATCCCCTTTCTTCTAGCTGACCGCAGGTAGTAAAGGGGATAGAAGATAGTTGACAAAAAGAGGTAACGATAGCGAACCTGGAAGATTCAGTACTTGAGGCACAATAGGTTTGAAGAGTACCTTGAGATTTCCATCTTCAACAACACGTTTGTTTTTTGATTTGGTGTTCTAGTTCTTCTCGAAAGTCTCCTTCTTTTTTTCATTCCCTTTTTCCCATAGGATGCAGAATCCCTAAGAGAGACTCTTTTCACGGCACTGGCGGGTTTCAGGTACTCAATAGTGAAGTCATCATCATCGTCGTCTTCATCATCATCATCACCATCGAGATCCTTTCTAGCGTCAGGAAGGGTAGGAGAATCATCGTCATCTTCATCGTCATCTTCTTCATCATCAGTTTCCTTATCACCAGCATCAACTTAAGAGGTGATAAGAAGGTCTTCATCACGAGCTTCAACATCAGCTCTGACGACATCATCAACGACCTCAGCTTTAATAGCTTCATGGGAGGTGATGGTTTCATCAACAACCTCAACTTCATTAGCTTTGGCTCTAGGAGCGTCAACTTTAGTATCAGTTGTAGGTACGGCAGCAGCAGCAACAACATCATCTAACTCTATCTCCCCCTGTTTGTCATCAGCATGATATTCAAAGAGGTTATCAAGAGTTCTTGTTAAGATTTCCACCATCTCTTCAAGCTTGGTCAGTGCTCTGGCTTGAAGAAGAATGCATTCAAGAGTCTGATCCAGCTGGAGATGATCCATCGCTATGAACGAGGGTGTAGGAGCTAGTACTGGGCGTTGGAGGAGCTCAAGTATTTTCTTCATCAACTCACCATGCCTGGTAACCTGAGCATTCGCTTCATCGATTTTGCTAGTTAGAGCAGAGATGACCTTAGCGTTGGTGCGTACGGCTGCTTGCACTGAAGAAAGTTGTTCTTTGACCTCATGAACTTCAGCTTTGACAGCTGAGAAGTCAGTAGAAACTTCATCACCGAGAGGCATTCCTTTGTGGACTTCTTCCTTCTTTGTGGACTTCATCCTCCTTTGTGGACTTCGTCCTCCTTTGTGGATTTCGTCCATCTTTGTAAAGATAGTCTCTACAGTGGGGAGTAACAGCTTGACGTCATCAGCCATGTTGTATTCTTCTTCTATGGCTGGTGTTCTTTTGTCACAAAGACCTAAAATGGAAAATGTTTGAGCATAAGATAGCTTAGGGTTAGAAGAAATGAAGGGGTAGGATGGAGGAATACCTGAGGGTTCATCAGCACCATTTGAAGGATTGATGCTGGTTCTCTCCAGGTTACCTGTAAGAGAATAGGTGTCCGTATACTTAGGTGTTTGGAAAGGAACAACCTCAGGTCCTGTGGTGGGTGCTTCATCATCAGGGAGGACAATCGCTAATGACTCATGAGTACATGTCGAGACTAAAGGAGGAGAAGAGAAAATGGCTGAGACTAGTGGACGTGGGTGTTCAGCAGTGGCTATGCTGATATTCACACCTTTGCTGATTTAGGTCACTAAGGCGGCTGGGATCGGAGCCACAGGTACGACAGTGATTGTAGAAATACTGAAGAGATTAGTGGAGACCAAGCTGAAGATGCCTTGGGGTTAAGGCTAGTTTCAATAGCTGAAACCTTTTGAGAGGTAACAACTAGAGATGTGGGTATCCCTTTCTGGCTTTTTTGGCCCTCGATGGAGAACCAAGAGTGGGTTGAGAGGAGGGACATTTGGAAGAAAAGAAGGTGGTCTTTGGGATAAACTTCGGGGGGTTTTCCATAGTCATGACCACCGGAGCAAGGAAAGAAGGACATACCACACAGTTGGAGAAAATAAAGAAAAAGCAGGCATAATTGCTAAGAGTGCAATGTCTTCATTCCTTAGCTTATGATCCAAGATTCTGGATCCAAGCTTGTAGATGGGCAGGTTTCCTTTAGTGGAGTACTTGTTGCCAAAGATATTGGCAAACACTATGGATAAGAACCTGGTGTAGGGTACTACCTTCTCCCTCTGGCGCTTATTCAGCTTCAGCACCATATCTTTAAAGATCACAGTAGCCGGGTGTTGGCATATGACAAATACACCAATGTAGGGCGAAAATCTGGAGGGTTGATCTTGGCCACCAGTCTTGCCTCCCATAAATTGAATGAAATAGGAAAACAAGTACTGCCAAACTGCAGACATGCGGTTCTTCTCAATTTTTGACAGCAGCTTGAGGATATCGCTGGAGTCCTTCTTTGTTGGTTAGGCGTAGCCAATATCATCAATGCAAGAAATGATGATTTTAGTGGAAAGATCACTGATGTAGGGATCCTTTGGGAAACTTAGGGCGTGCCTTAGGGTAGTAATGCCAAAACTGACAGTCATGCGGTTGAAGGTGAAGGAGATTTCTTCACCTGTTGACCAGTCTTGTTAGTATCTTAAACAACTTCAGCAGTTAGCTAGAACTGCTGAAGGAGGTTCATTGGTGAGAGCGTAGGAGATGGGAGAGTTCCTGAGGAAAGTAGCGGCTTCATCATAATAGGACTTGTTCGCTGAGATGTCCAACAAAGCCACCTGATTATTTGGCTTGAAGGACACGTCGTCGATTGAAAAGCACGTTCTTGGCAGGCATTTTTTGTTATAAGTAAGAAATAAGAAATAACATATTTGTTAGTAGTCCAAGATAAGGATGTGAGCTATTAAGTTTTGAAACAATAAAACTTCATTTGAAAAATCCACAAAGAAAATATTAGGGTTTTTCAAGAAGAATAAGTGTATTGAAACCTTAGATTATAACCAAGTAGGAGAATGTGTTAATAATTTTCATGTTTGTAGTTTAAGAGAACAAGTTCTTAAATAACCAAACAACAGTTTCATAAAAGTAGAAGAACAGATCAAATAAGAAAGAAAGGATATCAACCTTTGACACTTAGTAGAAAATGTTGAAGGGTTTTGAGTGTTCTTAAGTTCTTCCTTGCAAATATCTTTGAGGCAGAGTTTCGACAAGAGTATTTGGGAGCATAAGGTAAAAATGAGAGGAGAAGTCTCATATTTATAGGTAGGAGGAGAGAGAAATAGAATGATGAGAGAGAAAAATACGACTTTTAAAGTTGTGCAATGATGAAAAAGTAGCACGTTCTCATCCACGATTGGATGGAATTTTGAGGGGTCGCGTGTGTCAGAACGATACGCGCGTCTAAAAAAATCGTTTCGTTAAAATAAAAAAATCTTCATAAAACGTTTCATTTGCTAATCCTTTTAAAATACAAAGGTTTTAAGAAATTTAAAAGCCACTTTCTTAAGAATAGGAAAGGGTTTTGAAAAAGTTCAGTGATAAGAAGAATCACTAAATGAAAAGATATTTTAAAACATTTGATCACTGAAGAAGAAAAGCTTCAGTGATGGTTTTGTTGTAAAAAAGGAAAATATCTTAGAAAGATATATTTCCATAAATGATTCAGTGACAAGAGAAACACTGAATCTATCTTTTAAAAACTTTGAATCACTGAATGAGGAAAGGTTCAGTGATCATTTTGATTTTAAGATAAGATAAGTATAGTAGAGAGATATATACTTACTTAAAATGTTTAGCTATAGAAAGAATCACTAAAACAAACTTTTAAGATGTTTTGATCATTGAAGAAGAAAATCTTCAGTGATAGTTTTAATTTTTAATGAAGAAGAATGAGTATTCATACCTTAGAGAAAAGAGATATATTTACTCAAGAATTCAGTGATAGAATAAGAACACTAAATCATTCCACTTACTGGTTCATGCGTATAACTGAAAAAAATTAATCCTCCGCGTTTAGCATTCCGAGTTCGTTGATCAAGATGTTAAATCTTGTCTCATCAAGAGGCTTTGTTAAAAGGTCAGCGAGTTGGTAATCAGTGGGAATAAAATGAAGTTCAATATTACCATTCATAACATGATCTTTGATAAAATGATATCGGATCTCAATATGTTTGGTCTTGGAGTGACGAACAGGGTTGTTTGCAATCGCAATAGCACTAGTGCGATCACAATAGGAAACTTTGAAAACTGAAGATCGTAGTCGTTGAGCTGGTTTTTCATCAAAGGATTTGGGCACAACAACTTCCAACGGCAACGTACTCAGCTTCAGCAGTTGATGTGGACACAAAATTTTGCTTTTTACTCGTCCAGCTGACCAACTTTCCACCTAGAAGCTGACAACATCCAGTAGTGCTTTTCCTATCCATTTTGCAGCCTGCAAAATCACTATTCGAGTAACCTATTTGGTCAAAACCTGAACCCTTAGGGTACTAAAGACCCAAGTTAGGATTTCCCTTCAGGTATCTGAAAATGCGTTTTACAACAATCAGATGGGATTCCTTAGGTTCAGATTGATATCGTGCACATAGACAAGTAGAATACATGATATTTGGTCGACTCATTGTAAGATACAACAGAGAGCCAATCATTCCACTATAAACAATTATGTTTATAGGCTTTCCATTTGGATCTTTGTTTAGAGAAAGAGGAGGAGCCATTGGAGTTTTCATAGATAAGCTATTAGAAAGATCAAACTTTTTCAACATATGACGGACATACTTACTTCGGCTGATAAAAATACCTTTATCATATTGCTTGATCTGGAGACCTAAAAAGTAGGTTAGTTCTCCCATCATACTCATATGATATTCTTTCTTCATGCGATAAGCGAACCAAAAATATAAAGAGAGATTAGTGAAACCAAAAACAATATCATCGACATAAATTTGGAGTAGAATGATATGACCTTTAACTTTCCTAAGAAATAAGGTCTGGTCAATCTTTCCACAGACGAATTTCTCAGAGATAAGAAACGAGGAGAGGGTATCATACGAGGCATGGGGAGCCTTTTTTAACCCGTAAAGAGCTTTATCCAAACGATAGACATGGTTTGGATACTTAGGCTCAAGAAACCCTGAAGGTTGTTCAACATAAACTTTCTCTTGGAGTTTTCCATTTTGGAAAATACTATTTACATCCATTTGGTAGACTTTGAAGTCTCTATGGGAAGCAAGGGCTAGGAAGAGTTGAATAGCTTCGAGTCTAGCCAGTAGTGCGAAGGTTTCGTCATAATCGATTCGTTCTTCTTGTCTATAACCCTGAGAAACAAGACGAGTCTTGTTACGGGTTATGACACCTTGTTCATCTAACTTGTTGCGATAAACCTATTTGGTGCCTATCACAGTTCTGTCAGACGGATGTGGGACAAGGTACCAGACTTTGTTCCTATCAAATTTTTTCCCAGAGACTTTGACAGAGGCTTTGCACCATCTTTCAATGGTAGCATTTTCAGACATGGGTTCAGCAATAACTTGCTCACGCTCAGCTATAGCCTGTTCGCGTTCAATAGTGATGGTTTGGTTTACAATGACCTGATCATTAAGATCTTCTTCGATCTTAGTCAACTCTTTAATCTTAGAATGAAAAATCTTCAACTGTTCTTGAAGATCAAGATTAAGCATTTCTGCTTTAGATTTGAAATTCAGGGCATTGTAACGGTCAACCGTCAATATATCTAATGCTGATAGGCTAGAATAAGAAGAGGGTTCATTCAAGAAACATACATGAGCAGGAGAGGATGATGTAGAATCACTGGAGGTTTCTGTCTCATAATTTTCTTCCTTGACATCCTTGGCCATTAAGCAAAGATAGGCCGTATGTTCCTCATTAGAGGATGATTCATCAGACGAATCGGCCCAATCATGTTCTTCAGCAACAAAACCTTTGCCTTTTCGCTGAGAACACTTCAGATATTTATCATCTTTGGTTCTGAAGGAGGATGGGGTTTTCAAAGATGGCATCGCAGTCTTTTTTGACCTCCACTCACTCGTAAAGTGACCTTTGCGTTGACAGTTGTAACAGACCGTTGAAGACTTAGTTAGAGGCGCCAGTGATTCATCAAAGTTTTCAAGGTCAGACTTTAACAAATCCTCATACTTAGTAGAGTCTAACTTTGTTATAGAAACAGAAGAAGGAAGAATAGAAGAAAAAGTAGATGGCAGTTCAACTGAAGAATCTTTAGATATCAAAGCTAACTGAGAGCTTTTCATGTCTTTGGAATCCTTGATTAGATTCCTCTTAGGGTGCGTTTGGTTTGCACGAATGTTTCTGAGGGATTTGGATTCCTGGAGGGATTTGGATTCCATGGGATTTGGATTGGATTGGATTTAAAATCCATTCCTGTGTTTGGTTTGCAGGATTTGGATTTGATGTGAAATCCATTCCTCTGTTTGGTTTGTAGGATTTAGATTTATCCACATTTAACTACCAACTTGTTCTTTCAAAACCACATATTTACCCACCAAAATTTACCCACATTTAACTACCAACTTTACCCACATTTAACTACCAACTTGTTCTTTCAAAACCACATATTTACCCACCAAAATTTTCATCCATTTAAAACCCAATCGACATAACCTTCCCTGTCCGCTTCTTGGAAATCCTAAAACGTGTTCACCTTTTCAGGATCGTCTCTTATCAATGAAATTGCTTTATACTTATCCCGTTGGGCCAACGTCTGCATTTGTAATATCTCAGGAGTGATCATCGAACGTTTCTTATCAATTTCGTCGTCTCGTTCTACAACCCTGCTAAGTTTGTTCGCCATTTTCTCCAAAGTTTCTCCAAGTTTAGTAACCGCATTACTAAATCCGTCAGCCATGGGATCTACTTGACGTTTTCTCTTCTTACGATGCACAGTTGAAGTTTCTTCAAATTGCATATTTGCATTCCCACCTTGAACATTTCTAGTTGCAATTACATCATCGGACTCGTCATTCAGGTTTTGTGTTTGATCTTCTGTACGCGCCTCCTGTTCCGCCTCAACAAAATCTCTTTCTCTATTTCCTGTGGCACGATCTTTTCCGAATACAATACAAAGATCCTCATAAAAAGGATATGGTTTGTTCTTCCATTTTCCCGCCCCTTTWTGGACCTATTTCATAATAGAAATTATTAAATATACATATAACTATGATTATATATAATGCAAATATAAATACCAAGTTCTTTTGAGCATGTACCTGAAGATACGACTCCCAAACTTGGTCTTCCGCAACGACACAATGCTTCACACTATCGTATCCGAAGCCACTATTATATGAACCATTAATCATGTCATGCACAATAGTCCAATCTTTCTTCATTATTTTTAACTTTGATTCGATGTGTGGTTTCCCTAAAATCCCGGAGCCCGCAAAGATTCTTTTAACAATTGCTCAAGAAATGGTAAATAACCCGATTTAAAGCCATTATCGGTTTTAAATGCTCACGTATTCACCATAGTAAGTAAAGCTTCAACGAGTTTTGTTTCTTCAATATTCGTCCAAACTCTATAATTTCTATTTTGACTCGTCATACCTACAAACATAATGAATCAAAAGTATAACGACATTTAATTATCCATGTCCAAACTATTGAATAGCTATTACAAAACAAACATTAGATTTCAACAAACATGGCAAGTATGAGTTAAACAAATATTTGAATCATACAAATTAATTGGTAGCATTCCAAGAATCAAACATAGATTGTGCTAAATTGTCCCTAAATGCCGTCCACTCATTTGAAGTACCAACAACATTTATATTATCTCCGTCTTCGACTCCATGGTCTCCAGTTCCCTCATCCACTTCACCGTCATTGTCAAGTGGATTTACTGGCATTTCTTGCATTATAAAATTGTGGAGGAGACAACATGCCATGATGATCCTGACTTTTTGTTTAATAGGATAATACAAGTTATCTCGTAAGATTTCCCACCTTGCCTTCAACATACTGAAACGTCGTTCAATAACATTTCTCGCTGATGAATGCTTCATATTGAAAAATTCTTTGGCGGTGGTTGGTTGGTGTCCATCACGCCAATCATTTAAATGATATATTTGACCCCTATAAGGAGCTAAGAAACCCTCTCCATTTATGTATCCGGCATCAACCAAGTAATAACCTAGTAATAAATTAAGTTAATAAATCATCAAAACTTAACTTGTTAATATATAGTAAACTATTGTAAACTATACCCGGTCATGGAACTTTTAATCCATGAGGCCTAAGAAGAGCATCTCGAAGCACTCGACCATCAGCAGCCGACCCCTCCCATCCCGGCAAGACATATATAAATTGCATATCTTGTGAGCACACCCCTAGCACGTTTGTCGCAATTTCATTTTTTCTTGTTCTATATCTAGGTTTGTCTTCTTCTGGAACTATACATTTTATGTAAGTTCCATCTAAAGCTCCTAGACAATTCTAGAACCAAGAAAATGAAGATCATTATATTTTCATAATAATTAGACTTAYTTAGAAATAAGTAAATTTTAAAGAAGAAGTAGAAATACCTTAAACCATTTCCATCTTTGATCGGTWGAGTTATCGGGAACAGGTTCAGGTTTCTTAAGCAATCGTGGATGTRACCTTATTACGGCATCGCACACTCGAGCAACAACTCTACTAATTGTTTCTCCTGAACGGTGAAAACGACATATCATAACCCGATTCTTAACATTGTGGGCAATAATATGAAGAAACATGGCAACTTGTTCTTCAATATTCATAAACCTAGTTGTTCTTAACCCTCCGTATGTTTCAACCATGGCACACAACTTTTTGAAACATGCTCGAGTCATCCTAATTTGCGAGGTGGACATAGTGTCACTCTCATAAATGTACCTATGCATTATTGAGGATCGGTCCACATTTGAAGAATAGTATCCAATTTGTTGTTCATCCGTTTGTCTTTTAACCATAGTCATCCAAAGGGAGACAACATTGAATAGAACAACATTGACAATTATCTTAAACCATTCCAATGACTCTCGTCTCCTTTGCCTATGTAAACGTCTTCTTAAACTAAGGCGATCCATTTCCTGTCCAATTTCCCAAATTGTTAATACTCTTGATGCTAAATTGTTAAACATAGACTCTCTTGAGTATCTTATTATGTTGTGTGAAAACTTTAATATAAACGGCAATTATGACTTGTGACTGCAATTTAAAGTTACTATTGAAGAAGGAACAAGAAAGAAAGTAAAGATATATTAACATAAACCCAAAGGATGAGTGGGGATAACCTTTCGTTTGGTGCCTGCCATTGTCATATAGATGATTTAATTTAGAAATTTATTTGTAACTTCCAATGGTGCATGTATAACCCAAAGTTAAACCCGACAGCATGAGAGAATAACACCCGAATCTATTTGTGAAGCTCAACCATTCTCTCTTCCTGTCCTGCCCATGCTGTTTGACTGTTATATAACCAAACCAAACCAAACCAAACCAAACCAAACCAAACCAAACCAAAAGAGCCCAATATATCCTACCCGAAGATGGGGTTTGTTTGTGGGTGGGGGGAGGGGATGTATGCACACCTGTTCTCTACCAGAAATAGTGGAGTGATTGTTTCCGTGAAGACCTCTGACTTGAGAAAAGTGTGTGAAAAAGAAAATTTCCCAAAAGTTTTGAATCGTCCAGACATATCTACATGGCACCCCTCTTTTCCAGGCTCCTCCAAATTATGACCCGTGAAATGCTATCATAGGCCTTCTCCATATTTGGTATACAAAAATTTGTTACCAAAATTTTGGAAATCAATATGCATATTTGGTATAGAAGTTCCATTTACATGTCATGTTTTATTATCTATAGCTATAGAATGCCTAGATTCATAACTTCTTCCACCAATATGCACTTGTTACTTTTAAAATTGATTATGCTTAATTGGTTCAGAACATAACCATGAAGACAGAAGGAGTAAAAACAAAAGGAAAGCCATATTACTCTCTTTGGCAAATTTTACCATGTATTTTGCACAATACTTTTATAATTATAAAGTCCACAGACAGAGGGTACTAGTGGTGGGTGGAGGAGGAGCTGTAGGTTACTCTACAGTGTAGCTAGCCGTTGCAGCAGGTTGTACGGTTTCAGCTACATGTGAAAGTGAAAGCATAGATCGTCTTTTGGCAGCTGGTGCCGAACAGGCAGTCTATTGTAAGTGTTTAGTAAATAGCCCCTTAGGTAAAAAGTGTAATAAATACACATTTTTAAAATTGTGTGCCTTTTTATTATGGACATTTATTTTGGGACAAAGAGAGTACTTGTTGATAGGTCATCGGAAGGGTGCCTTTAGGCCGTGCTCTCATGTGCACTGGTTTATGATCGCAGGATCTGGAAGTGATCTTGAAAGGGCAATACAATGCTGTATTAGACACAATTGGTATAGAACCAACGGAACGACTGGGCATCAATTTGTTAAAAAGAGGCGGACATTACATGACACTGCAGGTAGCATATGCCAGCTTCTTAACTATTTTGTGAATAGTGGACCTTAGAATTATTTTTCTCACAGTTGACCAAACAATTCATATTCATTCATAGTACCGCAATTGACCAAACAATTCATATTCATTCATCAAAGCAACAAAAATTACCAAATACGCACAAATATCAATCCGTGTACCGTAATTAGGGTTTATATACGAACGCAATCAATAAAATAGGTTCTTGAAATTGAATACAGACTACTGAGAACAGAGAGATATAGAGATTGGATCAAGAACTTACCTCCGATTACGGGAACAGGGAGATATATAGATTAGGGCCGAAGGGAAGGAAGCGATGGATTAGGGCGGGTGTGAGGGAAGCGATGTCTCGTAAGCTGGTTGAAGCAATCGACATGAAGCGATGGAGAGTATTCAGGCCCTGCGCAATCGTGTGGAAGCGATGGAGAGTGAGGCCCTGTGCAATCGTGTGGAAACGATGGAGAGGAATTCCATGGAATTTGGATTTGAAATCCCGCGGTTTTGCAAAGGATTTCTAAATCCCGCGTCTAATGGATTTTTATGAAATCCTAGGATTCCAAATCCTTTACAATTAAGCAACCCAAATACAAATTTCCTGGATTTTAAATCCAAATCCCCTCCAATCCAATCCATTCCGGCAAACCAAACACCCCCTTAGTTGTTGAGACTGCTCGTGATTGAGCAGTATCCCATATAAAGAGCTAAAAGAAAGGGAGGACATATCTTTAGACATCTTGAGACACATAGAATATGTCTCCCAGGATTCTGCTAAATATTCTAGAAACTTCGTCAAAGTTTCAGAGTTGGAATATTCAGAGTTAGAAGACAATTAAACCTTTGATGTACTTCAGACAACGTTTCATTCTTTCCATAGAGAAACCTTTCATACTGTGTTACTAGATTTATCTTCCTCGATTCTCGTACCTAAGAGGTACCTTCATATTGAACACAAAGAGTGTCACACATGGTTTTCGAGGTCCTAAGCCTCATCACAGAGTAATAGTGCTCATGAAGAAGAGACATAGCTATTATAGATCTCGCACGAGTATCTATAGCTACCTTCTTCTTGTCTTCATCACTCCACTGATAAGGGAGCTTAGGATTCTGCCGTTTAGGAATCGCGGCAGTCGTAGTTGTTTCTAGAACAACCGGAGATATAACATATGGAACATCAGATCCGTTTTCTATATTATGTGGGATCTCAGGATCCACACCTTCCAAGAAAAGAGACATCCGATTTTTCCAGAGACTGAAGTTGTCTGTAATAAATCGGTGAGGTTTGGCAAGGGAGCCATTATCATGAAAGTTTGTGCTTGTGTTTTGCAAAGCCATTTGAAAAGCAATAAATTATCTAGAGAAAGAGAGATAATAAAATGCAGATAAACAACAAAACAAGACGAGAAGAAAACACTGCTCTGATACCACTTGCTGAATACAAACACATTAAACTTTTGAATTTAAAAATATATATTGAAAGAGAAAGATCAATACAGATTTTTTATAGATTGTTTTCGGAAATAAAAAAGGTAAAGGTAGCCTATCTAAAACAATCTAAGTTTACACACAGATATACTTAGGAAAATAGAAAAGATTTGCTGAAAAGATAAAGACAAAAGGATGTTCTTTTTAGGTAATAACTTTAGAATTCTTAGGAGAGATTCTATCTTGCTTGAAGATAAGCATAAGTGTTCTTTTTAGATGTGTGCATATATGCGTGTGTTCTCTGAATGGAGAGAGCACTCATGTATTTATACCTATTGCATTAAATGGAAATCAGAAGGGTTTGAACACACATCAAGCATTCAGAGGAAAACTTATCCTTTGCTACAGTGTATAGTACAATTGTATATTCATGAGCAGACATCCTTTCGTGGAGTTGGTGGGCACTAGAGTCAACTACTCGGCTCCATGCTGTACTGTACTCTAGATAGGGTATGGGTTTGTCCTTTCTATGTGGAAGGAAAATACAAAAACAATCTTGCACAACAAGTTTCATTTGATCGCTGAATGCTGGAATGACACTGAAGGTCTCTTAAGCATTCACTGAGGCTTGAGCAGTCTTCACACATATGTTGACCAGGTTGTAATTACTGAATACTGCTTTAGATCACGAACGCGCCAATCATTAAACTTCAGTTTCAGTCTTCGACATTCACTGAAGATTCTTTGGTGTGAGTTTTGTCTTCTTGAAGTATCTCTGTCGCTGTAGGATTTACAATGCTTGTTTAAGCGATCACTGAACAGACTCAGTGATGATCACTGGAACTGAATGAAGAGAAACATAATTCTTTGAAAGGTAAAAGGGATTATCATCAAATCAATGAGAGAGAGGATCAACAAAAACATTGTACCGCTTCCCTTGAAACCAAACAACCACTCTCTATACCTCATCTTGGATAACTTCGATTCTAAGTATCACCCTATTATGGACATTCTCCACCACCACTTTCTCAACCCTGCCCTCACCAACACCGATGACGCCGTTGCTGAGTGCTTCATTCAGGAATTCTAGCAATCTTGCGACATAATCGACTCTCAACGAGGGATAGTCGGTGAGTTCTATCTCCCTGCGAGCAAAGAATACGTCAACATACGTATTTCCAGGTTGCTGTTTTCCCACATCCTTCAACTACCCATCAAGACTGATCTTGGTTTGAACGAGTACGCACTGCTCCCAACCGCGAACGAGTTGGTTACCTTCTTGAAGATGTTGGGCTACAACCAGCAGATACGGTACTCATCTCAGTACCGTTGCCAGTTCTTGCCCCCAATATGCTCAACAAACATACTCCAGATTGTCTATGGGTTCTTCTTTGCACGAAGTTTGTGGAGGATGTGGCAAAGAAGATCCTTGATGTCTCCAAGGGAAAGGACCTACCATCTCTGCTCTTCCCTCGCTTTCTAGGTCTTCTTCTAAGTTCTAGTCTTTAAGAGTAGAACATCGACATCTTTTGCTTTCCTGTGCACAAGGTCCATGTGATATCTACATACAAGCCAATTGTGCATAAGGATGGCTATCCAGCTAAGCGGCAATTCCATCGAAATTGGTCACTTACATGAAGACGAGGGAGGTGCGGTGAGCTTACAAACATGTATGCGAGGCACTAGGACCAATGCCTCGAACCCTAAAACACATAGGCACAACTTAAGAGAGAGAGAAGAGGCAGAAAGACCTTTAACTGAGAGGGAACAAGAGAAGAGAAAGAGAGAGAGAGAGGTGAAGAGGAAGAGGCAGAAAGAAAAAAGAAGGTTGAAGAGGCAACCAAGAAGGCCAAGGCTGCCCAAATACAAAGGGAGAAGGAGGAAAGGGAAAAGAGAGTGAGGGAAGAGAGGGAGAAAAGAGAACAACAAGAGAGAGCTCGGAGGGAGGAGGAAGAGAAGATGAAGAGAGAGGAGTCTTTGCATCACCAAAAAGAACACTCATCAAGTTCTGACACAGATGACTTAGAGGGAGAGGAGGATGAGAGCGAGAAGGAGAGATTTTCTTCTGACAACTCATATGAAGATGATGATGAGGGAGGCGCTGCCCTAGTTCCAGAAGAGCCAACTCAGACTAGGAAAAAAAGGTAGGCACACCTATATACCCAGCCTAACTCCTAGTGCATCCACAATACCTAATCCTGTTGGTCAAGCAAGAAGGATCATTGAATCAGAGGCGTACACCTCAATCCCTATCCAGCCAAACCAGCCAGAGGTTGCATCTGCCTGTGGCCATATGAGCCAAAAGGAACCCACGACTCTGGACTCACCATCTCAAAAGGTTGATTCCTTTAAAAATATAATTTGCATGTCTCCCCATGCCATGCCACTCTCCCCCACAGAAGAATTCGTTTCCTCTGCCCTAGTCTCATCCCCACTTTGTTCAGAACAAGGTCTAGGCGCACAAGGCTTGGAGACTCTTGACAAGTCTCTAAGTCCACACAATGAGGACTCTGCATCAGACTCTGCATCAGACTCTGAATCTCGTGAAGAAATTTCTCTTGTCAGAACGACCATAGTGTCTTCTCCTCAACGAGATGCGCAAGGATCGGCTAGAAATCCTTCCACGACCAACGCCAAACAAGTTGTGACAGAAGATGTCCTCGGAACACGAACTTACTCTGGCCCATTTGTTGAGCCAGAGGTTACCCTAAGAGCATATGTCACAAGGGACGAGTTCCAGTCATTTGCCACCAATGTGCTTTGTTCCTTGGAAGAGCTAAAATTTAACTTGTTCCGTGCAGAGCCATCCCACTCTACACCTGCTCTGGATGAACATCTATCATCCGTTGCAGTATTGAGAGTTGTGTCTTTGATGAATGCTTCTCATCTTGAACAACTTTAAGAGTTGACGACAATAAATACAGAGACCTTGCAAAGGGTTCTTGCTCATATCTAGGGGGATGTGGTCTCCACTTCTCACTCTCATGATAAAAACGATGCTCGTCCCTCTGAGCATCCCTTCCGACTACATCTCCCGAATAGAAATGCGGGCTCTTAGTGATCGCCTACTTCAAAAGGTGGCTGATTTTACCTCTGACTTCAACAATATGGTGAAGCAGGCGGCTGCAGAAATGTGACACTCACTAGCTGTATTCAAATTCAGAGTCGACATCGAGGTCAATAAGGCTACACTGGCAGCGATCGACATAGTGGTGATCGATGCAAAATTTAAAGCCATGGCTCCCACGGAAGTGCATAAGCCAAAGCGCAAACCTGTCAATCTCTACTCTACTTGTGGCAAGTCATCTAAAAAGTGAAGGCTTGACGATAATGAGGACCCAAATCAGTCTAGTCCACAAAGTTATCAAGATGGGGAGAAACAAAAATTTATAGCACAAACTGCTACTCCTTCTGCTCCCCCCTCTGCCTCTACTCAACAACCGCAAGCCCAAGCGCCATCAAGTCAAATCACAAGGGCATTATATGAGCAAGAGGCGGTCACAAGAGAGGAACTCATGGAAGCCGAACTAGAAGTAGCTGCACAGGCAGTGCCAACACTTGATGAAGAGGATGCAATCAAGCTTCTTTCAATCTATGCCTCTTCATCAAGTCCTTCATCATCCTCTGAATACATCATGGAGACGGTTCAACCTGCAAGGACGAATGAAGAACAACTAGTAGTGGTAAATGTGATAGAGCAAGAGGAGGCACAAGGCAGAGCAAAGAGAGCACCTCTTTTAATGGCCATACCACTTACTAGGAAAGTAACAATTGTTGCACCTCCACCACACCGTCAAACACACAGAGCAAAGGCCCATGCTCAAGGGACCAAAATCGTCATGCCTACTCTAAGAACAGAAGGCCCACCCAGAGCACCACCAAGAGGCAAGGAGCAGCAGACCTTAGAGCTCCAAACCATCTTGTGATCGCATTCAAGAGATCAAATATCAACTGGACGCAATGATGTGGCCCATACCAAGGGACAAGTCTATCAAGGATACAAGTGATAGTGAAAAAATCTTCCAATATCTGTATAGCTAGATGAATGAGGTACCAACATAGAAGATCAACCTTCATCCAATGGCACAAGAAAATATCAGGCAGAGGTTTCTCCTATAGTTCATGCAACCTATCTTCGCAGTTCGTTCTATGGATGGGATCAAGCAAGTGCTCGACATCAGAAAGAGAACCTTCGCCCACAACTAGATTATCTTCCATGAATATATACAGTGGAACGATCCCATGGGCAGATCTGCATATTTACTGACTGCGATCTAATAAATCTTAACCCCTAGGTTCTTTTTGCCATGTATTTCTTCTCAGTTCACAAGAAAGATAAAGGTATGAAATATGCTATTGCAAACTCTGCCATCAGGCAGAAGATGACTAGCCTTATGGACTACCGGAGCAAGCTCGACTTTCAAATAACTATGGATTTGGGGATCGACCAACTGAGTGTCACTACGCCAAATAAAGAATTTGAAGGCATTAAGAACATCCCTTATTTGACGTTGTTGGTAGAACCAAAACATGGGATGGTGTTCAGAAACAAATAAGGCAATAAAGTGTTCTTTCGTGAAGACCAACACTTCAAATACTCAAATTCCTTTTTGCACAACATAGAGAACAATCTTCTAAGAAGCAGATATACTACCCCAGGAGCAAAGGAGAGGGCAAGAAATTTAGTACGATCTCTTGACAATGTACTGGAGTTTTGTGAACTTGTTAGGAGGTCTATGAAACTTCAACATATCTAGGCCTGTATCTTTGTTAGTATCTGGTATCTTTTATTTTTGTTCAAGTCATGTAATTTCCAATTCTATCGTATTATAAAACATTTAGATAGTGAACGTAAAAACAGAGGTCCACTTTGGTCTCTGGCTTCGATCAGACTTGTCTTATCATTCAAGTAAGAGTCTGTCTTATTTACACTTAGGGGGAGATTATTAGAACCTTACTTGTAAAAGTGTAAGTAAGAAGCCTCTTACTCTAGTCATTTAGGACTTGGTCGTTTGAAACAGTCTCAACCAAGAGCTCTTATGCAGAAGATACTAAGAGACATAACTCTTACTCAAATATCTAAGGGTCTCACATACAGAGCCAGTGCTCAACCCAGAGGAAGATCAAGACTTAAGCGTCAAAAAGCTTAAGTACTTGATGCAGGGCTACATTCAAGACACAGAGCCTCTGAGTCTCCTACTCCCATGGTTTATGCACAAACGGTTCATACCTATCTCCAAGACTCCTAACAGAATCTGCTATATAGACTCAAGTCGTTCCACTTTCCAAAGAACATGAAGGCTAAGGACGTTGAACAAGAAGCCAAAATTTGGAGCCTAGAATTTAGGAGATTATGTTTAGCATGGTTGTACAAAAGGAGGCATCCTACTCAGGTTATAGTTACCTGTTAGATTGCCAAATTAGACTACACTTCATAATAGAGAGTTTTTGTGAGAATATTGTTAGATTGAGAGTTTATTGTTTCACTCGAAATCTAATAAAGCATCTGACTTGTTCAAGATTGTTTTTCATTCTTGTTATCTTCTTGAATAATTCTGTTAACCATTACACAGTTCTTGCTTCCATTCAATCTCTGATTTTACTGTGTTTATTGATACTTATGAGGAATCTGGGTTTCTACATTTTCCAGCTAAGCAATTTGTTTTTTCAAAGGAGGGTAGGAGCGTAAGGTTTTTATTCAGCTGGTTTTGACAATAGTTTTGCATTTAAATAACTATGAGAATAATTTGTGGAAAGTGCATGAACTCTTGTTTCATAACTTTCATTGAAATTAGTGTAGTTGTAAGGAGCTTGCATTTTGTCTTTTTTTTCTTTTCTATTTAAATCTTCTTGTTCTTCAACCTCGTCAGATGATTTCATAAATTGAATATGATAATCAGGACCAAGGTCAAGATATTCAAATTTATAAAGCGTTGGAGTATAGTAAAGAGCTTTCTTTAAACACTTCGAATTTTCATAACCCAAACCTCTTCTCAGATTAAAAAAAAATATAGATTCGGTTGGTTTGTTTAGAAAAATAGTTTGATCCATTTGACCTCTCATATGTAGCTTTTCCTCAAGATCTTTGAGTTTTTCAAGTAAACATTTGTTTTGTTATGTAAGAGTGATGTTTTTAACAATTATGTCATCATTGACCAACTCTAATGATTTATGTTTTTAAGATATTTCAGATATCTCTTCAGCCAAGACATCCTTTGGTTCAAGAAACTTTTTATTTTCAGATATCAAAGATTGAACCCAACCAAAGTTTCTAGCATTTTCAGAATTTAACTCAACAAATTCATCTTGTTGCCTTTTAAGTTTTTTTTTTCTAAAATAGCAACTCGATCTTTTTTATTTCTAAGTATTTTCTGTAAATCTTGCAATTAGAGCATCATTTTATGCATTTGATTAGGACAAGAAGACTCAAGTACCTTAGCACTTGAATCAGAGTTTTCATCCTCATCCTCTGACATTTCTGATTCAGTTCTGGTCATCAAATATATATGAGTAAAACATCAGCCTCTTCCTCATCATCTTTATATCAAGCCAATGATCATCCTCAGCTATCAACGCTTTGCCAACATCCTTTTGTTTGGATAGAAGGAATTTGTTTTTGTAGTAATCAGTGTTCTTTGTGTGATAACCGGGTTTTTGAGGTTATGCACTTGAGATAATCCTTATGTAAATTATTATTTGATTATGTGAATATATGCATATCTATGTATGAGAAAATGTGTATGCATGACTTATGTTATTAACATCCATGAAGTTTTCAAAACATGCATGCATAGGGGATGTGCATAACTATTATATACATGTGTTTATATGCATCAAAGTATATAGATGTATGGTATTTATGCATGGATGTATATATATAGATTGAGAGGGAAAAGAGTTTTATATTATTTATTAATACACCGCCTATTTAGATAAGATAAGAAAAAGAAAATATTTTACACCGCCTAAAAAGATAGTTTCATTTTAGAGGGTTGTAACATCCAACTTTCTAAAAGTGTACAAAAATAAAAATGTCTAAGTGTGCACTATGGGACCAAATAGGGGAACCCATGTTTTTGTAGTAAATAAATGAAAAATATCAAAGTTAGATTGGAATACAGACTTCTGGATCGAATTAGAGGCTGAAATTTTATACTTAAGCTTCTTATAGATTGATTAAGAGATCTGGAAAGTTTCGTGCGAATAGGAGTTAAAACGACCAAGATACACATGAGGGACTAAATCTGCCAACTGTGTCAAACTAGGTTGACTTGTTGACCAAATTAGTTCAAAAACGAGATTTTGACTTTTTAATGGTATTTTTGACTCTAGAACATCTWCACACACTGGAAGGTGCGATTTACACATAGTAATCTCCTTAAAGCTCAAAATCAAGGAGATTTAACAAGATTTTTGGTGAAATTGAAGGATTAAACAAAGGTACAACACTATCTTGAACCCATTTCAWGATTTGTTGGTGTTTTGTTAAGAATTTGAGAAGTCTAGGGTTTCATGTGGTTGGGGTTTTTGGTATTTCATGTTATAAAATGGTTGTATAACATGATATTGATGTTAGATGATGATTAGTTTATGTTTTCTTGCTATTATAGTAAAATCTTAACTATGATAGGTATGGATTTCAATAAATAAGTTTAGTTCTTGTTAGAATGTGGTAATGTATCATGTTTATGATGATAAAGATGAATTTGGAGCTGTTTGGGCTTTTATAAGTTGCAAAAATGAAGATTTTCGAGTGAAATGACATTGTAAATGCGCAGACTTTAAAAATTGGTATAAAATTGAAGAAAATCGTATGAATATGAGATCAGTATCGTTGGAAAGATACAATAATGAACTTCAGTTCATCTTTAGACATGAAGATGTGAAATTGAAGTTAAGATGGGTAAAATCAGCAACATGTACTGTGCTGTAAAGCTGAATTTTGACAGCATTGAGCTGCTGTGTTGTAAATAACATAATAAATCACAGAAAAATCATAAAAATACGAGGTCAGTTGCATTAGAAAGCTATAATAGAATAATTTATTTAGTATTTAGAAGTCATTGGCTAATTATGAGTCTAAGTGTGGTAAAACATGGGATGAACAGAGGGCTGTGCAGGGGAAATGAAAGTAGGATRGTCAAGGTCTAAAAATGTATAACTTGAGATTGGTATATAGTTTATTAATGATACTTGAAATGTTTACTCCAGGGGATATATTAAGGCTATTTAGAGCCTCTGAAGGTCTAATTCTACTGTTGGTYRGAATTGRATGTTACCGCGTTCGGTTGTTTACATTAAAGCACTGTGAGTTTATATCGAACTTATACTTATATGTAGTATATGTATATGCTTTCTTACTGTAAATTAGTTGATTTGCATATGTTATCGAATATTTTGAACGGGTCAAGTCCCATGGTCTTGAATTGGTATTTGTTGTTCATTCCGAGATGTTTGTCGAGTCGGGATTCGAAACCTTCTTTTTGTCTATATGTAAACCATGATCTACGAGTATTACTTTGTGTGATATGCTGTAGCATGGTGTATGTCCACGTATCCCAAGGAGAAAGAGGTTGGGTGTGGCATACCGGTTATCGTACTCACGTATCCCGAATGGTAAGGAGTCTGGTGTGAGTACTTTGCACGGGCCCAGCAGATGAAGAAGGGGTGTGGTGCACATATTTACTCTACTCTTGTCGATCATGCTCCTGAATTATTAAATCGATCTCGTTTCATTGACGCTAAGTACCTTGTGAGTTGTATGGCTTCTTSATACGTTGATTTGATCCGGTATCGAAATCATACATGTAACCTGTTGATTACAAATTTGTAATGTGTGTCATGTACTAATTTCTGGTTTAATTATGAATCAGTAAGTGTTCGTTTAGCGTATTAAGGATCGGTGAGTCGTTATGGTTTTGTTAACCTCTATATACTTGATATGTTCCGTAGAAATTTGAAAGCTAGAGATTTATCGGTTTTGCCTTCTAATTCTTTTGTTAATATATGTATATTGCATCTAATTATATGCTTTGATATATACTCAMTAAGCGATTCGCTTACCCYCWTAAGTTTAAAATCTCAGGAAAAATCGRTACGAGTYAAGATAAAAGCAAGGTGGGTTAGCTTTCGGTTGTCACTTAGAAGATCGGGAAGTAACTTTTGGTACATGTTTCGTATGTTTATAAAATGTTTCGAGTTTGTAATTATTACTCGTATGTTGGGTAGTTATACTATTGTCCCGACTTTTGGTTTGTAAAAGTCTTAGTTTGTAAGTTGTTTAATCTATTTGCGAGGGATGTTTGACTTAGCGGTCAAACTAAACTTAACTTTTGGTGGATAATTAGAAATCGTATCCCGTCTTGGATTCGGGTGAATTCCTCTTTTTTTTGGTCGGTTAAAATTCCTGTCAATTGGTATTTTTATTTTAATGAAACCGCGATGTTACAAGGGTTATCTTCAAGATTGAGAAACGAAAATAGTGAGAGAAAAAGGTGTATGTCTTTCTTCTAAAAATTTATAAGTTGGAAATTGGGGTTTGAAGTTGAAGCAGTTTCTGTTGTGTTTAAGGTGAGTTTTTGTTTTAAATATACAGCCTCTAAACTTGTTGAGGTTTCTGGTTTTTGTTTGGGACTGTTGAAATTATTGTGTAGTGGGTATGTGTTTATTTTTTAAAGATTTTAAGATTGGGAAGTACTTGAAATCGAACAGTGTTGTTCGATAAGAATATATTGTTTGATCAAAGTTTTATCCAATAAAAAATGGTTTTTGGACAGTATTGTCCAAGGAAAGTATGATCAAATCATTTGGGATTTAAAGAGTATTTATATATCTTTAAAATGAGGTTATAAATATGGAAAATATACTTTTTGGGTTTTATTTCAAGAACGGTTGTCACTTTAGTCTGTTCTGATTTGGAACAATGTTTCTACGGGACGGTTGTGACTTCGGTCTTTTCCGGTAAGAAACTATTTTTAGGCCATTATTGGCTAATACTACAAATGATGTTCTTCAGGACGGTTGTGATTTCGGTCAATTCTGATTTCAAAATTCTGTTTCCACGGGACGGTTGTGAATTCAGTCTGTTCCGGTACGAAACTCTTCATCTGTAGATTTGAGGAGGAAAAAAGGGTGGCATTTGGATAACTGTGGTTACTATGCGAACAAGAGGTAATAGCTCTGGGTTAACATTTCTCTGTGACTTGGGAACTTAGAGATATTTCTCTTATTGAGAATGGGAAAATCGGCTCTTAGGTAGAGGCATTATTGCCTTTGATTTCAAATGATTTTAATAAAATCAGAGTATCCAATTTTTTAATTGATTGTGAGAAAACAAGTATTTGATTGGAACCAGAAGAGCTCTGGTTAGTCTGCAGCATAGACCAGAGAGCTTTTGGTCCTATGAGAAATCTTTTGAAGAATGTACTCGGAACCAAAGGAGCTCTGGTAGGTCTTTAGAACATACCATAGGGCCTTTGGTTATACGAGAAACCTTTTTAAGTGTTTGCGAGAATTTCATGGTCCAGAGAATTTGTATGTGCTATATAGTGGCTGTGTATCGAGAAGTTGGTTATGCAAGTAGTTTCAAGTGTTTTCGAAATTTATACGACACAAAGGCTCTGTATGTACTATACAGAGGCTCTGTGTCATGAAAGTTGTATTTTTAAACCTGTAATATAAGCTCTATATTTGAGAATGATGTCCGAGCTCTGTCTTTTGAAACTTATCTTATTATATAATCTTTCAAGTTAACTTAACCTTTTAAATATCTATTTTCAAATAAAATAGAGAACCAGAGGAGCTTTGGTTATGTTTTAGTAATTCTTTTTCTTAAACTTTATTTTAGTCATCCAGAGGGCTTTTAGCGTAAAGGTATGGCTTAATTATTTTGGTAGTATGAGTACAGGAGCTCTGGTTGAATGGAGCAGTAGCTGTCCTTTAGACGCAGACAAGCTCTGGTTTAGTAACCAAAAGGACGCTGGTCCTTAAGAGCTTAAGGAGCTCTAACCAGTTGAGCCAGAGGAATTTTACATCTCTGTATTTTATAGTTAATACAAATTTTCGGGACTTTATATTTGTATATGTGAAGTAATAATTTTTAAATGTTTTGGTGATCTTCACCTTGTAATTGCAATGAAAGGGTTATTTCACTTCATCTTCCAGTCTAACCTTCCTTTTGTGTTTTAAATATGCTTTACAGGACCAGCAGGGTCTCGGGATGTAAGGGGAAGGGGAAAATTTGATTATTTCCTTATGTGCTTATATGCTGTGTTCTGAAGATCAATATATTATTTTGAAGATACAAGTAGACATACGTGTGATAGTACAAGGTTATTCTTTTGGAAATTTTCAGTTGTAAATTCTGTAAATATAAAAACTCTGTACTAGTGGGACCAATGTTATGTAATTTATATCTCTTTGATATGAAATATATGTTATATGCAAATGTAGAGTACGGGGTATCACACTTTGACACTGGTTTTCTACAGTTAACAACAAAATGTCCCTTATTTCCATAGTTATAACAATTTGTGTTTTCATCCGCCACGCTCTTTCCAAACTTCTTCTTTTCATTATACTTCCTATCAAACTTCTTATCTTCATACTTCTTCTTCTCACCAAACTTATCCTTATACTCATATTTGGAACCAGATGAAAAACTCTAATTATTTGAATGCGGCTTTTTGTAGAAATTTTTCTAAAAAGCTTTTGTCAACATGACCATTGCCTACTATTAGACACGATCATTCTTATTTGTAAAAGTAATGAACAACATACAAGTGTGAAAGTACAGAAGGTCGACGGAAGACAAGCATGAAGAAACCCTAAGTGTCTAGTTCAACCATAGATGCGATGAAGGTCCATAGGTGCGATGAACAGTGCATCTCCACAACCCCTCTAGTCACTTGGAGATTTCAACGATAGTTCAACCAGAGAATATTCATTCAAGAAGACTCATGGTTGAACACGTCTCCTAGAAGACAGCTGGAGATGACAAATCGACAGCTGGATTCTCATTGCTTTATATAGATAGATATTATTTTCATATTTCTAGATTGCTATCTTTCATTAGAAGATTTGTGATATATCTTCCTTAGATATATATCTCATTATTTAGATTACTAGTATAAATAGGTCTTATATTTCTTGTAATCGTTTACGCTTCCATACCATTAAAAATCAATAATAGTGAATTATTTCACACTCCAATTATTCTTTGAATATTCTTGAGTTGTTCATCATTATTTTCATCCATACGATATATTTAGGTTATTCATAACTTGAATATTCGTGTTATTGAGAGATCTGAGATCAACAATTGTGTGACATCCGCCATTTTTGGGCGTCAGGTTAGCACCTTATAGGATTTTTAAAATTAAGAATTATATTAGGATCTAGTCATGTTGATTAGAAATTCATCTGACTTAGTTCCCAAAATATAGTTCAGAAAATCCTATTTCGATGGGTAACTGATAAAGTTAACTTATGTAATGCCAAATTCATTAAAATTCTCCAAACAAAATAAAATTGATATTATAAAAGTCCAAATTAAATTATAAAAAGTTTTATTTGAATGTTCAAATAATTTTACAAAAATTTGGAATTTTGACCTAATACTGATATTTTATCAGTATTTGACAATTATATTTATGTTTTACTTTAAATTGGTCTTATTTTAATAAAAATAAAAATAAACAAGTATGGACTTGGGCTCTAATAAGGCCATCCCATTTCCTTTCTTTAAACCCACATATTAATACTCCATATTCTTTGAAAACTCCCATTTTTTTCATCCTCATTTTGCATAAACCTTTCCTCTCA